>NC_084566.2:26689124-26779124 GCF_033978685.3 Nerophis lumbriciformis | reverse complement strand
TGTCTGGGTGGAAATCGGGAGGAATTCGGGAGAACGGTTGCCCCGGGAGATTTTCGGGAGGGGCACTGAAATTTCGGGAGTCTCCCGGGAAAATCGGGAGGGTTGGCAATTTTATAATGACATCAATGGGTATTTGGTCATGATCAGAGGCGGGTAGTAGCGCGCTACATTTAGTCCCTTTCATTTACTTAAAGGGGTCATATTATGATGTTTTTTTCCACAACATTTCCTTGTAGAGTTGTACGGTATACCGGTATTAGTATAGTAGCGCGATACTAATGAATCATATTCGGTACTATACCGCCTCTAAAAAATACCGGTTCCCCACATCACGTCGTGTCATTGTTGGTTTTACGAGCAGACGAGCATGTTCGGCGGCGCACAATCACGTTGTACTTACAAGCAGACACAGTGTGTAGACAGAAAAGGGAGAACGGACGCATTTTGGCTTAAAAACTAACGATAAAGGTGAAGTTATAACACTGAAACACCCTCAGGAAGAGGTGCTTTAAGACATGGCTAGCTAGCTAGCGGCTAATGTCCAACCGCAGTCTGTAGTGTTTTAGCTACTTCTAAATCACTAATCCTTGCCTCCATGGCGACAAATAAAGTACGTTTCTTACAAGTATCATCTCTGCAGGACGAGGAATAGCTAAACATGCTTCACTACACACCGTAGCTCACCGGCGTCAAAATGTAAACAAATGCCTTTTGTGGATCTACACCTGACATCCACTGTAATCTAGCATATCGAGTCGATACTACTATGATTACGTCAATATTTTTTGGCATCACAACATCTTCTTTTGTTTTTTTAAAATGTATATTATGTTTATAAACTCAGGAACTATGTCCCTGCTAGAGATGCGCGGATAGGCAATTATTTCATCCGCAACCGCATCACAAAAGTCGTCAACCGTCAACCATCCGCCATCCACCCGATCTAACATTTAATCAAAACCGCACCCGCCCGCACCCGCCCGTTGTTATATATCTAATATAGACGATGCAAGGCATTAGTGAGGTTATAAAGCTTTTGCCTGTTAAAGAAAGGAGACTGATCCAATGCAGCAGAGACATTCGCGTGCCACGCTGTCACGGCCCAGACGCACACCAGTGCGCAATCATCTGGGAGCCGCGCTGAGCGCACCTCCAAGCGCGTGGAGGTGCGATGTCCCTCGCACCCGCGGCGGCTCCACCCGGGCTCGCGCCCGAGGCTTCAGCGCGCACCGCGGCGGCCATCCTACTCGTCGCGGCCTAGCCCTCGCGGCTCTCGCTGCCGGCGACGGCCGGGTATGGGCCCGACGCTCCAGCGCCATCCATTTTCAGGGCTAGTTGATTCGGCAGGTGGGTTGTTACACACTCCTTAGCGGGTTCCGACTTCCATGGCCACCGTCCTGCTGTCTATATCAACCAACACCTTTTCTGGGGTCTGATGAGCGTCGGCATCGGGCGCCTTAACCCGGCGTTCGGTTCATCCCGCAGCGCCAGTTCTGCTTGCCAAAAGTGGCCTACTCGGCTCACCAGGGTGAGCCCCACCCCTTTCGTGAGCGCACTGCGCGCGGAGTGACCCCTGTTACGCGCCCCCGGCAACGGGGGTGGCGGGCAGGTAAGCTGCGCGGGCGGAGCGCGCGGAGTGACCCCTGTTACGAGCCCCCGGCCACGGGGGTGGCGGGCAGGTAAGCTGCTTACCTGCTGCGCGTGACGCCGGCCGCGGCGAAGGCGGACGAGGCGGGGTGTCGGTGCGGTGGGCGCGGTGGTGACCCTGGACATGCGTCGGGCCCTTCTCGCGGATCACCTCAGCTACGGCTCCCGGTGGGGCCCTCTCGGGGGAAGGGGCCTCGGTCCCGGACCCCGGCGAGGCGTCCCTTCTCCGCTCCGTAAAAGTGTCCATCTCTTTTTTTCTTCTTCTTCTGTTGTGGCATATGCTGCAGGTGCCTGCTCATTTTTCGTATGTGGGTAACAACATTTAACTATGTATATATATTTCCGAATTGGTTTAACTGCCACCCGCCTGAATCTATTTAAAATCTAATTTTTTTTAATTTCAACCGCCCGACACGACCCGCGGATAAAATCTATTTTTTTTTTATTTCAACCGCCCGACCCGCGGATAATCCGCGGACTCCGCGGTTGTGTCCGCAAACCGCGCATCTCTAGTCCCTGCACACATGAGGACTTTGAATATGACCAATGTATGATCCCGTAACTACTTGGTACCGGATTGATACCCAAATTTGTGGTATCATCCAAAACTAATGTAAAGTATCCAAACAACAGAAGAATAAGTGATTATTACATTTTAACAGAAGTGTAGATAGAACATGTTAAAAGAGAAAGTAAGCAGACATTAACAGTAAATGAACAAGTAGATTAATAATTCATTTTCTACCACTTGTCCTTAATAATGTTCACAAAATAATAGAATGGAAAATGACACAATATGTTACTGCATATGTCAGCAGCTAAATTAGGAGCCTTTGTTTGCTTACTTACTACTAAAAGACAAGTTGTCTTGGTATGTTCACTATTTTATTTAAGGACAAACTTGCAATAAGAAACGTATGTTTAATGTACCGTAAGATTTTTTGTTAAAATAAAGCCAATAATGACATTTTTTGTGGTCCCCTTTGTTTAGAAAACCATCAAAAAGTACCAAAATAATTTTGGTACTGGTACCAAAATATTGGTATCGGGACAACACTACTTCCTTGTGGTCTACATAACATGTAATGGTGGTTCTTTGATCAAAATGTTGCATAGATTATGTTTTACAGACCGTCTTTAACCCACTTTCTGACGGTCTCTTCAGTGTCCGTCGTTATCGTTTACGTGCCTCCACTTCGACTGCGTCTTCTCCCAGTCATCCAAGTTGTAGTTTTTAGCGCTTCCAAATCAAGTTTACTGACAGATAAAAGTTTCTATTAGAAATGGCAACAGCGGAGGATGCATGTGCATGTATGAGCCAGTCTGCCCCAGAAGAAGTAGGAACTTATTGACTCAAGCGTCGGACTACAAAGGCGGATTCGTCCAAAGATCTTTGGGTAAATGTCTACCATACATGGAGATATTCGCTGACGCGACAGGTCAGAAAACATCACAGGAAAGAGCGAAATTAAAGACGGCTCATTTGGAGGGAGTATGAAGGAAGGCAAGATTGTTTTATAAATATCTCCGCCATGCCTCCATGGATTGATTTCAAATTTTTCGGAACTTATGCAGATCTCAAATACAAAAATGAACAGGTACCGATAGGTAACAAAAGGTTTTTGCATATTAGGCCACCTTTAAGTAACGTTTTAGATAAATTGTACACGTAAGAGTATGCAACATGCTTTTTATTTTTACTTGAGTATTTTATGAAGAAGAAACACTACTTTTATTCCGTTACATTGAGTTTTAATCCAATTTTTTTTTACATCATAATTATTTCTAATCTATTTTTTTACACCCTTGCAAAGACATTCATTTGGCTTGTCAGCAAGCCTACTTCCAGCGAGCACTGTCACATGACTGCTTCACCAATCCAAAGTAAACACTCGTGATGTTCGAAACCATTTCACCAATCAAACAGAGCCTGGCATATTACCGGGCAAAGAAAAAATACAGCCGGGGGGTCCAGCCACCCCCCCTAACTTCGAGAGGGGCAAGAGGCAGAAAATGGATGGTTGGATGGACTACTTTTTAGTTTTACTTGAGTCATATTACTCTAAAATAATACATTAACTCTTACTCAAGTACAATGTTTGGCTATTATACCCATCTCTTGTAATGATGCACCAAATTGTGGAACATGGAAAAAGACTTGTCACAAACAACAAACAACACTGCCAAAACTAGATGTTCTGGTGACGTAAGAAAGCAGAAATGGAGGCAACATGTCTGCGTTGGCTTTAGGATGTATCGATAAACAGAAATAATAACCGCTGTAAAACGTTAGTATTACCGTTTTAAAGTACCAGTAGAGTAGAAAAACAAGTTGACTTTATATGCTTAATTGTGTTTCATTGTATCCATCAGTGACGTGCAGTCACTAGAGGCAGGTGAGGCGGGGCCTCACCTGCCATCATGGAAAGAAAAACAATTTAAAAAGAAAAAAATATATATTAAATTGTTAAATGTATCCAGTGATTATACTATAAAGTTATTTTCCATTTAACTTCACCAGTTTTAGATTATTTTTATTCAAAATCGCTGAATTTTCACATTTTCCGTTCAAATACTGAGAAGAGACGGTGCGGTGAACAGCAGCCAGTCGAGGCACGTCACTCAGTGCCTCAACATGGACGGACTCGGCTAACTGCTGGTCTGCTGTGCAGTGAGACCGTATTGCTATATGAACTATATTATACATTTCCATAGTTTAGTTAGCTGAGGTATATAATGTACAGTGTATTTTGTCAACAACTGTATGTGTGTAACGTATTTCTTGTGCTGAGCGATCATAAAACGGCTGCAAAAGACGCACTGGCTGAGGCTCGCCTCCTGCACCCCCGCCGTAGAATGCACGGCAACCCCTGACGGGAGTGTTATATCAACTAAAACCCACACTTAAACTTTCCACGTGCAAGATTTAATCTATTTAAAAAAGTTATTTCATAAGAAGCCAAAAAGTGCAAAAACAATAATGTTCGTGTTGGAGGAGTTGTGAATGACTGCAGGGCCACAACATTAGGTACACCTGCAAACTGCAGGTGTACTTAATTCACAACTCCTCCAACACGAACATTATTGTTTTTGCACTTTTTGCTTCTTATTAAATAACTTTTGTAACCTATTTTTATGGGCTTTCCTCATTGTGATGTTAAGTTCCTGTTATGCGCTGTTATACAGTATATGCCTTGAGCTCTTATTTTGAAGGCGCTAAGAGCGGAAGTGACAACACGTTGGAGTGGAGCGGAAGTTTTTGAAAGAAGGTAAATAAAGTGGTCCTCGTGTAAACTGGAGCCTCCGTGTTTGTTATTTTGTAGTTTCATACAGTATAGCCGACATTTATAAACCCTCGGTTACACTTTTTTAAATAGATTCAATCTTGCACGTGGAAAGTTGAAGTGAGGGCTTTAGTTGATATAACACTCCCATCAGGGGGTTCATTAATCCAGCACAACAGCGGCACATTTATAAGTAAAGGTAAGACCATAATAACGTTTTTTTATTAAATGTGCTTTTTTGTGTGCTACAGTTTGTATGTGTAAAGTTAAAGTTAAGTTAAAGTACCAATGATTGTCACACACACACTAGGTGTGGTGAAATTTGTCCTCTGCATTTGACCCATCTCCTTGTTCACCCCCTGGGAGGTGAGGGGAGCAGTGGGCAGCAGCGGCGCCGCGCCCGGGAATCATTTTTGGTGGTTTAACCCCCAATTCCAACCCTTGATGCTGAGTGCCAAGCGGGGAAGAATGCTGGTATGAGCTTTTAAACATAACCCGTTAACTGCTGCCAATCAAATGGTGAATAAGATACTGTTTAGGGTTCATATGTTTGTAAATCTGACTGTGATGAAGTCAGTGCCTCACCAGCCATCAACCTCACCGCACGTCACTGGTATCCATTAAACCACGTCCAATTGTATTTACAATCCGCAAAGTATGTGAAAATACCATTTTGAATATTGCGTTCTGAACACCTTAGGCTTTTTTCGGAGATTGACATCACAGTAGTAACGCTTCTGCACTCTGACAATGTTATCAGATCAGTCATACCGGAAATACGCATGTGATGTTAATCATTCGCAATTCTTATGTAAGACAAGAACACACATGCTCGGCATTTTTTTGTGCATTCAAAATCGTAAATAAATAGCCGACAATTGAATCAACAGATGGAGGGTCCTCTGTTGATCTCATTGTACTCTCTCTAGAACAGGGGTCGGCAACCCAAAATGTTGAAAGAGCCATATTGGACCAAAAATACAAAAACAAATCTGTCTGGAGCCGCAAAAAATTAAAAGCCATATTACATACAGATAGTGTGTCATGAGATATAAATTGAATTAAGATGACTTAAAGGAAACTAAATTACCTCAAATATACCTACAAACGAGGCATAATGATGCAATATGTACATATAGCTAGCCTAAATAGCATGTTAGCATCGATTAGCTTGCAGTCATGCAGTGACCAAATATGTCTGATTAGCACTCCACACAAGTCAACAACATCAACAAAACTCACCTTTGTGCATTCATGCACAACGTTAAAAGTTTGGTGGACAAAATGAGACAGAAAAAGAAATGGCATAAAACACGTCCCAGAAAGTCGGAGAAAGTTATACATGTAAACAAACTACGTGAGTTCAAGGACCGCCAAAATTAGTAGGACAAAACGGCGCTCGACAAATACTGGAATCAGTGAGGCATGTTTAATGTAAACAGTGTGCTTTATAACAAAATACAAAATAATCTTACTTATCTCAACATATGAAATGTAACTTACTTCACCAATTATTTTTTATTTACTTATTTTTATTGTGATTACTTATGGAGTATATTGTGAATAAATTGAGAACAGGAAGTGAACAAAAGTTTTAGCAACTGTTATGTAAAAGAAAAGGGGTAGGATTAAATAAGCTCTGCTTCTTCCTACTCCTTTTCGAACATGTTGAAAAGAGAAACTGGAGATTGTGATGTATCATGTTGTATGCTTTCATGTTCGAAATAAACTCAAACTCAACTCAACTCAACTCAACAATTAGGGAGGTTTGCGTCATGTTTGTCCTTCTACAGAAACCATATTAAAACAATTTTTCATACATTTTTGAAAAAGCTCCAGAGAGCCACTAGGGCGGCGCTAAAGAGCCGCATAGAGCCGCGGGTTGCCGACCCCTGCTCTAGAAACATCCAAAAACTGCCAACAATATTCCATTTACCGTATTTTTCGGACTATAAGTCGCAGTTTTTTTTCATAGTTTGGCCGGTGGTGCGACTTATACCGTATTTTCCGCACTATAAGGCGCACCTAAAAACCACAATTTTTCTCAAAAGCTGACAGTGCGCCTAATAACCCGGTGCGCTTTATTACGATTCATTTTCATAAAGTTTCGGTCTCGCAACTTCGGTAAACAGCCGCCATCTTTTTTCCCGGTAGAACAGGAAGCGCTTCTTCTTCTACGCAAGCAACCGCCAAGGAAAGCACCCGCCCCCATAGAACAGGAAGCGCTTCACCCGCCCCCGGAAGAAGAAGAAAAAACGCGCGGATATCACCGTACGTTTCATTTCCTGTTTACATCTGTAAAGACCACAAAATGGCTCCTACAAAGGACAAGGATCCGGTTCATAAAAAGACGCAATCTCTCCATCCGCACACGGATTACTACCGTATTTCACAGCAACTGATATTCCTGTGAACTGCACTGTGGAACGGGAGCACGTACGGTGAATATTCGCACCACAGAGAATGAGAAGTCATCCTTCACTGTGGTTCTAGCTTGCCATGCTAACTTCCACCCAGGGTGATATTCAAAAGGAAGACCTTGCCAAAAGAGACCTTTCCAGCCGGCGTCATCATAAAAGCTAACTCGAAGGGATGGATGGATGAAGAAAAGATGAGCGAGTGGTTAAGGGAAGTTTACGCGAAGAGGCCGGGTGGCTTTTTTCACACAGCTCCGAAGGCGAACACACCTTCACTAAGACGGGCAGATAGCGCCGGTCGACATACGCCAACATCTGCCAGTGGATCGTAAATGCCTGGGCAGATAGTTTCGGTCACAACTGTGGTCCGAGCTTTCCGGAAGGCAGGATTCACAGAACTGCTGCACAACAACAGTGACACTGAATCCGATGACTTCGACGAGGCGGAGCCGGCCATTTTTGGATCCCACGCTTGCGCAACTTTTCAATTCGGACACCGAAGACGAAGAATTCGAAGGATTTACGAATGAAGAATAACTTCAGAAGGTGAGCGCTATGTTTATTTTGTGTGTTGTGACATTAACGTTCGAGCAACATTATGTTGCTATTTATTGCTCTACACCATTTTGAATTTTACTATGTTTGTGATTGCACATTTGCGTACATTTTGGGACAGAGTTGTTAGAACGCTGGTTTTCAATATATTATTAAAGTTTGACTGAACTATCTGACTGTTTTTTTGACATTCACTTTAGCGCAGCGTTTTTTTGACATTCACTTTAGCGCAGCGTAGGCGCGGCTTTTAGTCCGGGGCGGCTTATTGGTGGACAAAATTATGAAATATGTAATTCATAGAAGGTGCGGCTAATAATCCGGTGCGCCTTATAGTGCGGAAAATACGGTACTCAGGAGGGACTTATGTGTGAAATTATTAACACATTATCGTAAAATATCAAACAATATTATTTAGCTAATTCACGTAAGAGACTAGACGTATAAGATTTCATGGGATTTAGTGATTAGGAGTGACAGATTGTTTGGTAAACGTATAGCATGTTCTATATGTTATAGTTATTTGAATGACTCTTACCATAATATGTTACGTTAACATACCAGGCACGTTCTCAGTTGGTTATTTATGTGTCATATAACGTACACTTATTCAGCCTGTTGTTCACTATTCTTTATTTATTTTAAATTGCCTTTCAAATGCGACTTATACTCCAGTGTGACTTATATATGTTTTCTTCCTTCTTTATTATGCATTTTTGGCAGGTGCGACTTATACTCCGGTGCGACTTATACTCCGAAAAATGCGGTACATGTCACGACCTGAAAATGAACCAAGTATGAATGATATTTTTATTATAAGCACCAATGCAGATGGACTATTTTAGCGGCACATTGTTAGCATTGACCTAATGCTAGCTTACGCTGCTATTGTCGACACAATAAGCCGACGGCTGCTTCTGCTTCGTCTCAAACTTGAAGTAAGTAAGTAAATTCTGGATTGTAATTCATGCTGCTCTCACCTGATAGTAGACAAATGTGGCCATGGTCTTGTCCTCGAGATGGCGAAATAGACCCCGCCAGACGCTTCCTGCAGGAACTTTTATTTAACCCTTCGTGAAGATTCCGATTGAATCTTTATCTAAACGGAATTATGAGAGTGTCCTGTTGGTCGGCATCCCAGCCAGAGTGGAAATATTACATCAAGTGTTTGTTTTGTTCTGGTTTGTTATTGATAGTTTGTATGTTTAGCACCTAGCAATGCTGCTCCGACATTATGGAATCCCAATAAAACTGGTCAACATCATCAAATGCATGTATGATGGATTCACAGGTCAAGTCATCTCAAATGGTAAGCTCTCGGACACCCTCCTTATAAAAACAGGAGTACGGCAAGGCTGTCTACTGTCACCCCTCCTCTTCCTTATCTCCATCGACTGGACAATGAAAATTTCGGTGGATGGCCAGAGGACAGTATTACAGTGGAACCCTTTTGAACAACTAGAAGACCTTGATTTTGCTGACGACCTGGCTCTGATCTCAGGAACACACACACAAATTCAACGCAAGACCACCAGATTGCATGAACACAGTAAACAGATAGGCCTCAGGATAGACACTGGGAAGACCAAGGTCATGAGGCTCAACACCAAATCCTATCAACCTATGACAATCGAGGAGCACCCCCTGGAAGATGTGGTCGAGTTTGTCTACCTGGGAAGCAACATCAGCACAGATGGAGGAGCTGATAAAGATGTCGAGCTGCGCATCAGCAAAGCAAGACATGCCTTTTGGAACTCTTCGACCTGTATGGCTCTCTTCCCAGCTCTCCAGAAACACCAAAATCAGAATCTTCAATACAAATGTAAAATCTGTCCTTCTTTATGGCTGTTAAACCTGGAAATCCACCAAATCAATCATCCATAAACTACCAGTGTTTATTAACAACTGTCTCGGGTACATACTGAGGATTCGGTGGCCCAACAACATATCAAATGTAGACCTGTGGAGACGCATGAACCAAGAGCAAATTCAAAATTAAATCAAAAGCAGAAAGTGGGGAAGGATCCGAGAAACCTAGCAAGACAAGCCCTGGACTATAACCCTCAAGGCAAGAGGAAGCCAGGGAGATCAAAACTCAACTGGAGGCGGTGCACTCTTGATGAACTGACCAAGATGGGGATCTCCTGGCAAGAAGCAAAGACCATCGCACAGAAGAGAGTGAGGTGGAGATCCAGGGTAGACGCCCTATGCTCCCAAGGAGGCCAAGAGGATTAAAGAAAGAATGCTGCGGATGCTAGTGTCACAATGAAACTGCATCCATCACTTAACTTCTAAAACTTATTGCTCATCCTCTTTGTGTTCGGGCTCAAAAATACAGGGTCCTGGATCATATTTTTTCCAAAAGTATTAGTTGTTGGCTCTCACAAAGTCTGCTTGATTAGCATTGTTGTTGATAGGGAAGGGATCTTGGGTTCCTAGTGCGACGTCACACAATCTTGTGACTGGCATCCTAATTATCTCTCCAAATGGCTCGAGAATCTCTGTGAGATTAATACTATTTTGATCATATCTATCTAATCGCAAACTTTGGAAGTCTTTTTGTGACGATCTGTCACTTCACGTCTGGTTATGTTTCCTTAGTTTGTGTTTATTTCCTGTCAGCGCTCCTATTTTCTATTTTAGTTCCACTCCCTGCATGTCTCCCTGAGCGCTCGTTCGCTCACCTGTCGCTGATTGGCAATCTGGCCACACCTGGTCGTGATTGTGAATCAGGCAGCTATTTATGCCTGCCTCGCCCTCCAGTCAGAGCTTGAGGATTCTTTCTTTGCGATTATGTTACTGACTTTTAGCGTCATGCTGTGTGCATAACTGCGTCTCCTATGTCGAGTACAATTAAAGACTTGTCTTACCTGTACGTCATCCTCCTGTCTCCTGCACCTTGCCATCGTCCCTGACACATTTGGTGTCATAAATCAGACATACAGTCACGGTCAAAAGTTTACATACACTTGTAAAGAACATAATGTCATGGCTGTCTTGAGTTTCTAATAATTTCTACAACTCCTAGTTCTTTGCGATAGAGTGATTGGAGCTCATATTTGGTATTAAAATTGGTTAAATTGGTGCAGTTCGGCTAAATTTGTTGGTTTTCTGACATGGACTTGTTTCTTCAGCATTGTCCACACGTCAGGACTTTCAGGCTTGGTCAAAAGATAGGACTCAGATGCAGAGTAGGGATTAATTCGGCAGGCTTTTATTTTGAAAGCTTCCTTTCACCTCCAGAGTCAGGGCAATTCATTATTGTCATGGCTTGGTCCTGGGGTTTAGTTTTTCTCGAAGGCAACGGAAAGTTGGCTCGGGCGAGACGGGGATGAAGGTACATTTTTATTTAAACACTATAAATACAAATCAAGGAAGTAAACAAAAGGCGCGCACAATGGCGGAGAACAAACTATGAAACCAAACACTTGCACAAAGGCAAAAACTATGAACAACAAAAAACACTAACTGTGGCAATAATAAATAAAACTTACTTGGCATGGACAAAAAGGAGCAGCGTGAACGATGGACATGAAAAAAGAGTCAGAAATGTGCAGAGCATAAATGTGGGGATGTCACCAGCAAGACAAACTGAAAACAATGAACTTAAATACTACAGACATGATTAACGAAAACAGGTGCGTGACTCAAAACGTGAAACAGGTGCGTGACAGGTGAAAACTAATGGGTTGCTATGGTGACAAACAAGAGTGCACAATGAGTCCAAACGTGGAACAGGTGAAACTAATGGGTAATCATGGAAACAAGACAAGGGAGTGAAAAGCCAGAAACTAAAGAGTCCAATAACTAAAAACATGACTAAAACAAAACATGATTACACAGACATGACAATTATAGACTATAATTAAACTAGTCGGCGAAAAAGGTTCCAAAAAAAAGGAACAACCGAAAATCACAAAAACAATAACGAACTATACTTGGCGCCGTATATCCCATGACATTTATTATAAACAAAAAAAACGCTCCAACAGGAGGAAGAAACAATGGCTATGAAACTTCTACACTGTCTCTAATCTAATGAAGGTTAACAAAAAATGTCACTCAAAAAAATTGAGGAAAAGGAAGAACTGTAAGAAAAAACGGAAAACTCACCACTTTGGCTGCAAAACTAAATAACACAAAATCACTCTGCTGAAGAGGAGAAAAAGAAAACTCAAAATATCAACGAAGGATTTCAGGATCAAGGTATTCAAATACGAGACGAGGCAAGGCATGGACAGGAAGCTAGAGAGGCACGAATAAACGAGACAATATGGCACAGAACAAAGGGAGGTGTGGGCTTATAAGACACATGAGGGTAATGGGGAACAGGTGGAAACAATCAGGGGTCAGGGATGACGCCAGACTGATGACACAAAAGGAAGGGCAAGTGACCTGAAAACGAGAGAAGTTACTTTTCAAACTAAAACATGCAATTCACAAGACAGAAGAAACCAAGACAAGACATCCCTCACCGCGGTGTGACAAGGACTTTGGGAAGGCCATTCTAAAACCTTAATTCTAGCCTGATTTAGCCATTCCCTTACCACTTTTGACATGTGTTTGGGGTCATTGTCCTGTTGGAAGACCCAACCTCCGGGCTGATGATTTTAGGTTGTCCTGAAGAATTTGGAGGTAATCCTCCTTTTTCATTGTCCCATTTACTCTCTGTAAAGCACCAGTTCCATTGGCAGCAAAACAGGCCTAGAGCATAATTCTACCGCCAACATGCTTGACGGTAGGGATGGTGTTCCTGGGATTAAAGGCCTCAACTTTTCTCCTCCAAACATATTGCTGGGTATTGTGGCCAAACAGCTCAATTTTTGTTTCATCTGACCACAGAACTTTCCTCCAGAAGGTCTTATCTTTGTCCATGTGATGTCAGATGAAACAAAAATTGAGCTGGAACCAAATATTAACGTTGCTGTATGTATACTTTTGACCCAGCAGATTTGGTCACATTTTCAGTAGACCCATAATAAATTCATAAAAGAACCAAACTTCATGAATGGTTTTTGTGACCAACAAGTATGTGCTCCAATCACTCTATTACAAAAAATAAGAGTTGTAGAAAGTATTAGAAACTCAAGACAGCCATGACATTATGTTCTTTACAAGTGTATGTCAACTTTTGATTGCGACTGTTTATGATAATAGCTTTAATGTAGAGACTATTTATTTTTTCCACTCTACTGGTACTTAAAATAAAAAATAATCAAAACAGTGATTGATAACTGCACTTTGATAAACTCAGGGAATGGTAGCTTAAATGCTAACATGAATGCAAAACAAAATGCCGTCTTTTCCAATTAAGAAACGACATATCCTAATCTAAACTTGTAAGAAACATTGCTATCTGAGATCAATTGTGTACAATGAACCTACAGGCTCTGCTTTCTTAGACACCGTGATCAATCAATACGAGACAGACGTGGGTTTTTTTTAACAATTTTTTTTAAGATGATGGTATTGACAACAGGAATTAAACTTACGCGACGTCACAAACCGGAACATTCATTTTGCTTTTGTCAATAAAAACAACATTATTTTACCTTACAAATTAAAACGAAAGAATATATCTTAAAACTCAAATAAAAACTGAAATAAGAATGTCTTAAAAAGCCAGACCATTTGTTTCATCTCCAAAGAAAGTATATTGTATCTGTTTAAATAAATGTTTTTAAATGAAACTGGGTTGAAAAAATTTCAGTTTGTGTATAAGTACTTTTTGAGCACATTCAACAATACCGTGATAATAATGATAACGTGGTAATTTTGGTCACAATAACCGTGATATGAAATTTTAATACATGGTTGGGATATTGTTTTTCTGTTCATGTTTGGTTTTTGCTCACTATTTGTCTCCCACGGCGTTTACAGAAATGTCATGCCAAATATACAAAGTTAAAGTTAAAGTACCACTGATAGTCACACACGAACACACACTAGGTGTGGTGAAATTAACCTCTGCATTTGACCCATACCCTTGTTCCACCCCCTGGGAGGTGAGAGGAGCAGTGAGCAGCAGCGGTGGTGGAATAATTTTGGTGATTTAACCCCCAATTCCAACCCTTGAGTGCCAAGCAGGGAGGCAATGGGTCCCATTTTTATAGTCTTTACACATGAGAAACAGGACGTCAAACTTGTAGGTTAATAGCAACTCGTCAAGAAGAAGAAAAGCGTGTTTCAGAGTATGCCCTATAATGGGGTTACAATGCAAGGTGAAAATATTAATGTGGGGGGAGGTGTAGTCAGCGTTGCTTGCAGGAGGAAAAGTCACCGCCGCTGTCCATGGTGCTGAGGACGAGCGCTATCGGGCATGTGCTGACGGCGAGACACAGCTGGCAGGTGATTAGATTTCACAGGTTGATCTAATCATCTGTTGTCTTTAACGGTAAGCGGCCCGGGAGCAGAGAGGGAGAAGGATTGGTGAGACTGAAAAGTCTTTATTGATAAAACATATGAGCATTAAAACTTTTGTTAAAACCTGCAAGCTTGGATCCTGTGAAGTGTCTGTAAGTGGGACCGCTAGGAAGCGACTTCCACAATTAAGTCTTGAAAACCAGTTCGAAACATGCATGGGTGCCACCTAAAGGACTGGAGTTGAACACTAAACAGATTTGCAGGAAGGTCAATTAGTGTCTATGAAGAATTGCTTTCGGATTCAAATCCTCATAAAAGGATTGAAGACCAGCGCGCCGCTCTGATGCGCTGCCAATTCATTTCATTCCAGCAAGCCTTCATGGCGTCCGTCATTGAACGTGCCGCTCCAATTTGCCACAAAACACTTGTGTTTGTTGGCCCGCCGCCACGCAATCAGCGCTCAGAGAGAACGACTCCTTCACTTTTTATGTTCGTCAAATTGTGAGAGGCTTTTGGCTTGCAATTAAAAGATGATTTATACGTCTGTGACACCGGCGCAAGCCTGAAGTACGCCCCGTCACACAACTTCATGATGATGCAGATGGCCAGGAAGAACACAAAGGTGCGATGACTTGTTTGAGCACGGTTGTTCACTTGTCCAAATGTTCTGGACACAGCTAGAACGTGTCATCAACTTGCATTATCACGACAAAGCGATAATATTAAAAGCTCTATATTTATAATAATGTATATTGCAGGCCTCAAATTTTAACTTTTAAAGGGGAACATTATCACAATTTCAGAAGGGTTAAAACCATTAAAAATCAGTTCTCAGTGGCTTATTTCATTTTTCAAAGTTTTTTTCAAAATTTTACCCATCACGCAATATCCCTAAAAAAGCTTCAAAGTGCCTGATTTTAACCATCGTTATATACACCCGTCCATTTTTCCGTGACGTCACACAGTGATGCCAATACAAACAAACATGGCGGATAGAACAGCAAGATATAGCGACATTAACTTGGATTCAGACTCGGATTTCAGCGGCTTAAGAGATTCAACAGATTACGCATGTATTGAAACGGATGGTTGTAGTGTGGAGGCAGGTAGCGAAAAACGAAATTGAAGAAGAAACTGAAGCTATTGAGCCATATCGGTTTGAACCGTATGCAAGCGAAACCGACGAAAACGACACGACAGCCAGCGACACGGGAGAAAGCGAGGACGAATTCGGCGATCGCCTTCTAACCAACGATTGGTATGTGTTTGTTTGGCATTAAAGGAAACTAACAACTATGAACTAGGTTTACAGCATATGAAATACATTTGGCAACAACATGCACTTTGAGAGTGCAGACAGCCCATTTCCATAAATTATTGGTTAACACAGTTTATGTATAATAATTTACGTAAAACAGCGAGTAATGAATAAAGTTTTCATCAATTAATATATTCTGTAGACATACCCTCATCCGCTCTCTTTTCCTGAAAGCTGATCTGTCCAGTTTTGGAGTTGATGTCAGCATCTGCTTTGAGTGTCGCAGGATATCCACACATTCTTGCCATCTCTGTCGTTGCATAGCTTTCGTCGGTAAAGTGTGCGGAACAAACGACTGACCATTTTGTCGGCTTTCCCCACAGCCTCGTATTTAGAACTAATTTCTTCCAATTTCTTGCCCCTTTCGCATCTTTGGGCCACTGGTGCAACTTGAATCCGTCCCTGTTCATGTTGCTTCACCCTCCGACAACACACCGACGAAAGTGAGAAAATGGCGGATTGCTTGTTGTGACATCATCGCTCCGAGAGCGAATAATAGAAAGGCGTTTAATTCGCCAAAATTCACCCATTTAGAGTTCGGAATTCGGTTAAAAAAATATATGGTCTTTTTTCTGCAACATCGAGGTATATATTGACGCTTACATAGGTCTGGTGATAATGTTCCCCTTTAAAGTCAAGGCAAGTGTTGCCTTAAAAAAGGGCTCATATTTTAGGGCACCATGGCAAACATTATTTTCTTTCGAGGCAGGAGAGATGGCACCTAATGGCCATAAGAGGTAACTGCACTTTTTTGTCGATATAGATAAAAATAGTGTTAACTAAAGGCTTAGTTGGCCACATGCGTGGACAGCACCTTTTAGCTCTTATTTCCAAAATTGTGTACACTACTGAATTGGGGTCTTATGGCCCTTATGTGGACACTTATACTGCCATCTGGTGGTGTCAGAAGAGTATAACATACAATGGAATTTGTAAAAAAAAAAAGTGTAAAAATAAGAATTAGCATGTCACTAAACATGAAGTACACGTTTGTTACTTATGGACTAAGTACATCATCTAAAAAGATGATTCTTAGTTTTTATTCTAATTAGGGTCCAATAAGCCCAAATAGCAACGAGAAATAAAAAAAAAAGCATGTAAACAAACAGCTTGGGCCTTAAGAGGTTAATGTTTGAGATCTAGGGCTGCCAATTATGGCCAAAGTAATAATTAAGATTATTGTTATCAATATTAAAATCATGATTACTGATTGTTAGGTAAAGCAGTGTTGGGGTGTGAACATAATACTATGTCATTTGTAATATTTGCAATATCTAATAAAAAAGACTATAAATAAACATTCATATGTCTAAAGAGAAATATTATGTTTTTTTTAATTCTTTAATAATATCAACTTGTCAGCTTATTATCATTACATGATGCCTTTATCTCTATTTTTACATTTTGATAGAGGGAGGTTGTTTTTTTAAATTATGTTTTTAAGTTATGCACATTTTTATGTACATGCTGTTTCAGGACAGATCCATTAAGAGTTTGAGCAGAAATATGTCGTCTAGGAATTAACTCTACACAATAACACATTGACAAAATGATGTGTCACATGAATGATTTTTTTAAGTAATACCTTTTGTGACATGAAAAAACACAAGTAATGTAAAACAAACATGGTGTTTACTTTTTGATATTAAAATAAAACACAAAACAGTTTGGCTAATGAAGATAAAGTCTAATAAACAAGCTTTGTTTTTCTCCAACGCCTCCTTAGTGTTTGGCCAACAAAAATAACCAGGAGTGACACCTCCCACATCGAATACACAATCTTCACAGCCTTCGTTCAGTTCGATGAGATAACAAAACATTTGAGCTAGTATTGATGTTATTTGAACACTGATACAGTTGAATAAAGGAGGAGTGAACATCCCAGTCAACAAAGTAAAGACTTTATAAACAAGTTGTGACAACATTCATGACGCATCGCCTGCTGCAAAACATCAAATAGTTTTCTCCTTCGCTGTATACTTTTAGTGTGGGGACAAGTGTCTCCAATTTTGTCCACACCTGTCTCCATCTAAACACAGCAGTGCGCTCTTAAACGCACGACGCGAGGGAAAATTACGTTAAACCAAGTGCTTGGCTCCGTTTACTCCGAGGGGAAATCTCTTCAGAAAAAGTCAGTGCAGCTTGTCCGCCATGATTATCAAGCCAAACACCGCTAGTGCGCAGGCGCCTGACTTCGTGTTGCCGAAAATGCATTAATAAATGGCGATTTTTCGGTAATTAAAACATTAGACGGTATTACTAACTGTCGAAAATTGTATCGAAAATGATCATTATACCGTTTACCGTTACATCCCTCGTCCATTAACAAGTAAAAAGTCAAGGGCGGTCACGGCATGTTCTTGCCGCAAATGTTGGTAATTTTTTTCCGCATTACGGCAAAAGATGAGGGCGGTCGCAGCTTTTTCCGCAGTTGCCGTGGTTAAATTCGAGCCCTGATATTGTATATAATCTAAATCAGGGGTTCTTAACTTTTTTTTACTACTTTTCCACAACAGTGGGTCCCGGGGCCCTCTCAAATATTAATACTGAATTAAAAATGTTACATGTGATGTTAATGGTATTCAATAGTTACATCTAACCTACTTAAAGTTTACAATCTTGTCAAATAATATGAAACCATGTGTTAATTACAAAGATTATTATCAAGGCTTAGGTCTGGCTGATTACAAAATATAAATACTAATCAAATATATTGTAAAAGAAGGGACTTATAAAAACTGATTAAAAAAATAAAATTGCCATGCAGTGTTAAAATAAATAGTTTTGTTACGATCCGCTGCCCGGATCAGAGTTTGTTTATGTTTGTGTCACCTGTTTTCAGCACCTTGAGTTTAGTTTGTTTCTGTTGCCATGACGGCAGATTGTACGCACCTGCCTCTGGTTAGTGTTCGGGACGCGCACCTGTTGCCCGGGCGCTAATCAGAGGGCTATTTAATCTTTGCTCTGGCCTCACTCTGTCTGGCTTCGTAGTTTGTTCCCATACAACTGTTAACGACTACTTTGATTCTGCTAGCTTTTCACGCTATGCTATTTTTTCCTGCTAGCTCCCACGCTAGTCCTTTTGTTTTGCCTTTTGTGCTACATGCATGTTTTTTGTTTATCCATCATATGATTTATATTTAAAATAAATCATTTTCCTACCTGCAAGCTGTGTCCGAAGCCGTCTGCATCCTTGGGAGAACCACACCCGCATCACTATGCGACCCAGTCGTTACAGTACGAAGCCAGCAGAAAACAATTCTCCCGCACTGGCTAACGAGGAGTTGGACGAAGGTACGCTCATGGTGTTGCGAGCGATGGAAGCCGAGACGCTTCGCTATTCGACGGAGGAGAGGTCGAATCTCATGTGGGGAGCTGGAGGCTCTCTTATCCCCATCGATTTCCTCTGGTCGGAAGACATCGCCGCTACACCGCAGTACCGTGCGCGCCGTCAAAGACGGAAGCCGGCCAGGAGGTCTTTCCCTCGCCGCCAAGACGCGCCGCTCCTGCAAACTCCTCCCCCGGACCGAAGCAAGCTACATGCAGCTCAAACTCCCCCTCCTCAGATGTTTGGCAACCCCATCGACCACTTCGCCAAAAAATTCTCCGATTGGGCTGTAAGTCACATGGACAGTTGCAACAGTGATGTCATTTCATTGGCGCCTCCCGAAGAGGTAACTCCACCCACTTCTGATGACATCATTGAACAAGATTTTTTTTTTCCCTCTTCTAATTCTTTCTGTCAGCCAATACCAAATGATTTTCATTCTAAGATAAAACATTATCAGGACATTTTTGCTAAGTGTAAATCTAGTCAGTCACATTCTGATTTTCAAACTCCACCTCCAGTGACTTTGTTTCCGCCCCCAGTGACTATTGCTCCGCCCACTGCACATATTTTTTCCCCCTGTGCTCCCACCCAATCTCAAGTGAGGAGTAATAATAGTCAATTTGGACAATTTAAAGAAGAGTATACCCCCCTCCATACCTCCCCCCACCCACCCTTGAAGACGGTTCCAAACCGCAAAGAGCGCGTCTGGTATCCGCGTCTTGAGGGGGGGGGCTAGTACTGGGAACTGTGCTAGTGCGGTGGCACAACTTCGGCGTACTAAGCCGCAACCACCTGCACGGCCACCGCCACCAGTTTTTCGGCGTGCTAAGCCGCAACCTCCTGCACGGCCACCGCCACCAGTTTTTCGGCGTGCTAAGCCGCAACCCCCTGCACGGCCACCGCCACCAGTCTTTCGGCGTGCTAAACCGCAACCTCCTGCAAGGCCACCGCCACCAGTCTTTCGGCGTGCTAAACCGCAACTTCCTGCAAGGCCACCGCCACCAGTCTTCCGGCGTGCTAAACCGCAACCTCCTGCACGGCCACCGCCACCAGTCCTTCGTCCTGCTAAGCCACAACCGCCAGCTAGGCCACCTCCAGCTGCACCTCGGCTAGCACCTGTTCCTGCACCTCGGCTGACACACCAAGCTTCGTCTCCTGTACCTCCACCACGCCAAGCTCCACCATGCCAAGTTCCTCGGCTGGTTCTCACACCAGCGCCGGCTCCAAGGCTGGTTCTCACACCAGCGCCGGCTCCAAGGCTGGTTCTCACACCAGCGCCGGCTCCAAGGCTGGTTCTCACACCAGCGCCGGCTCCAAGACCAACCCCTGTCCCGGCTCCAAGGCTGGTTCCCACACCAGCGCCGGCTCCAAGGCTGGTACCCACACCAGCGCCGGCTCCACGGCTGGTACCAGAACCTGCGCCGGCTCCACGGCTGGTACCAGAACCTGCGCCGGCTCCACGGCTGGTACCAGAACCTGCACCTGCTCCACGGCTGGTACCAGAACCTGCACCTGCTTCCACGGCGACGACGTCTCCTCCTGCCTCCACGGCGACGTCGGCTCCTCCTGCCTCCACGGCGACGTCAGCTCCTCCTGCCTCCACGGCGACGTCGGCTCCTCCTGCCTCCACGGCGACGTCGGCTCCTCCTGCCTCCACGGCGACGTCGGCTCCTCCTGTTTCCACGGCGACGTCTGCTCTCTTCTCGTCTTTGTCTCAGCGACCTCGAGTGGTCTGGCTGCGCAAGCGGCGCTCTGGGAGGTTTGTTTATGGACGCCAGCGGCGCAAACAGCAGCGACACCCGAGACGTAGTCGTAGAACTCTCCGGCTGCTGAACTTCTGGCGCCACTCACGCCCACCTTCTCGGCAGCCACGAATGTGGCCTTTCCGTGGTCGCCCGCCTCGCCTGCGGCAGCGGCGTTCCACTCGCCGCCGCCGCCACCTGACTCTTCCCCGGTGGATTCGGGGACACGTGGCCTGGCGACCCACCACCAAATCCTCCCTCCACCCTCCCTTGACTCTCGAACTATTTCTTGTTTTTTGGGTTCTAGTTTTATTTAGTGTCAAGGGACATCTGGAATCTGTCCTTTAAGGGGGGGGTACTGTTACGATCCGCTGCCCGGATCAGAGTTTGTTTATGTTTGTGTCACGTGTTTTCAGCACCTTGAGTTTAGTTTGTTTCTGTTGCCATGACGGCAGATTGTACGCACCTGCCTCTGGTTAGTGTTCGGGACGCGCACCTGTTGCCCGGGCGCTAATCAGAGGGCTATTTAATCTTTGCTCTGGCCTCACTCTGTCTGGCTTCGTAGTTTGTTCCCATACAACTGTTAACGACTACTTTGATTCTGCTAGCTTTTCACGCTATGCTATTTTTTCCTGCTAGCTCCCACGCTAGTCCTTTTGTTTTGCCTTTTGTGCTACATGCATGTTTTTTGTTTATCCATCATATGATTTATATTTAAAATAAATCATTTTCCTACCTGCAAGCTGTGTCCGAAGCCGTCTGCATCCTTGGGAGAACCACACCCGCATCACTATGCGACCCAGTCGTTACAAGTTTTAAACTAAATTAGTAATAAACAATAATATAAATGTATCTTACAATAATATAAACGTATCTTAACTAAACTGTCAATAAAATTTAAGTGCAGGTGAAAATACAGCTTTACTACTTTAGTCATAATTTTTGCACTTCTTGCAATTTTCTCTCTGACTTTAGCTCCAGACTTCTGTGTGTTTGTGATTACTGCCACAAGTGGTGGAAATGTGTATTACAACTGAGTACAGCTGTGAGTCTACAGGTATATCGCATCCTGGTTCACTTCCTGTTTGTTCAACATGTACCAGGTTATCATTTTTATAAATAATGAAAGAAAAGGATAAAGATGTGTAATAGTAAAGTTTGTAAAAGTGTAGATATCAAATAAATCAGCGGTCTGGAACCTTTTTGGCTGAGAGAGCCATGAAAGCCAAATATTTTAAAATGTATTTCCGTGAGAGTCATATAATATTTTTTTAACACTGAATACAACTAAATGTGTGCATTCTTAAGTAAGACCAACATTTTTAGAATATAATAAGTCTCTTATTCTTTTTTATTACCATTGTTATTCTGAAGCTAACCATTAATGACTAAAATACTTCTTACTATTAATGCGACTTCTTGAACAGGTGCGGTAGAAAACGGATGGATGGATTAAAATGCATGAGAATGTTTTATAATTTGAAACGTTATTTTTAACACTGTGATTACTAGCGGAATTATTCATTACTTATCGTGTTAAGCAACGTCAGCTAAGATTTATCTGAGAGCCAGATGCAGTCATCAAAAGAGCCACATCTGGCTTGAGAGCCACAGGTTCCCTACCCCTGCTATAAATATTGGGTAACACTTTAGTATGGGGAACATATTCACCATGAATTAGTTGCTTATTAAAGTAACAAAGACTTCATTTGGAGTTATTTGGACACTAGGGGAACATATAAGGGTTAGGTTTAGGGTTACTAATAAGCAATAATTCTGAGGTTATTGAGGGAAGACTCTTAGTTAATGGCTTACTGGTTGTATAATAAGGCATTAATAAGTAGAATAGAATAGAATAGAAAGTACTTTATTGATCCCTGGGGGAAATTCAGCACCACAGTTCGCTCACAATAAACAATAAACACTTTGGTATTTTTTACATGTGAATAATATAAACACAGTCTATTATACAGCATTATTCACATGTGAATAATATAAATACAGTCTATTATACAGCATTATTCACATGTGAATAATATAAATACAATCTATTACAGCATTGTTCACATGTGAATAATATAAATACAGTCTATTATACAGCATTATTCACATGTGAATGGTCAACAAGGGGACTATGGGGTGTTTTGTTTTCCCGGAATGCAAAGGAAAGTTGGAGCGGGCAAGGCGTGAAGGTAAGGACATATTTTATTGTTACTATAGAAAAAGAACAAAAGGCGCGCACAAGGCGGAAGTACAAAAACTTGGCTAATGAAACAAAAACTTGCACAAAGGCAGAAACTATGAACATGAAGCAAAACCCGTTAACTGTGACATGAAAAAACAAAACTTACGTGGCATGGCAAGAAGCATAACTATGAACAGGCATGAGTATCAGAAGTAGCATGGCATTAAGTGAGCAGAGGTAATGTCGCCAGGCTGACTGCCTGGCAACTACAAGTTTAAATACTGGTGACATGATTAGTGAAAACAGGTGCGTGACTTGAAATGTGAAACAGGTGAAACTAATGGTTGGCTATGGTGACAAAACAAGGGAGTGAAAAAGCAGGAACTAAGTGTACAAAACCCAAACAGAACATAACTTAAACAAAACATGATCACAGACATGACATGAATAATATAAATACAGTCTATTATACAGCATTATTCAGATGTGTTAATTATTAGTAAGTATTTATATTATTCACATGTGAATAATATAAATACAGTCTATTATACAGCATTATTCACATGTGTTGATTATTAGTAAGTATTTATATTATTCAAACATGAATAATATAAATACAGTCTATTATACAGCATTAGTCACATGTGAATAATATAAATACTTACAAATAATTATAACAATAATACTAGTAATATAAGTACTTAATAATGACTAATTAAGGGCCAATATGTTACTAATTTGCATGGTAATAAGCAATTAATTAATGGTGAATATGTGTTCCCCATACTAAAGTGTTACCAAATATTGTTTGTAGTGTATCTTATTAGTACTTTGTTTGACTCCTTTATTCAATCCCTTCCATTTTTGAATTCCACATATTTTGTTCTTGTACACAATTGTAGTTTCTTCTCATCACATTTCCCCTCTTTTGCTGACAAACATTGTACATAATTAGGTTAATTTACTTTGTGCGCGTTTTTATCGGACACTGTACAAGATCAATAACCCCCAAACGGTCATTCTGTTGCGACCTGAATCCAACCTTTTAGCATCCATTTCAGACGTGTAGTGAGTCTAATTAGACGTTTTCCTCCACCTAGATAGAACTAGAACATGCAGACAAACAGAGGCTATAGCTGATACCTCCTGGACCACAAAATCGTTGCAGAGATTTATCGACGTGTTTGTGGGCCGGCCCCAGTCGGCCGCTGATGTATGAACTCTTTAAGCTTTTTCTTTAAACCTCACGTCATTGATCATCCTCTGAGGAGGAGGAACAGGAGGAGGGACCAAGCATGTCACCTTTACCGTCGGCAGCAGCCATGCTGGATCTGCGAATCAGAGGAATGGTCACTTTGTTGTTCTTTTTACAAACCCCGTTTCCATATGAGTTGGGAAATTGTGTTAGATGTAAATATAAACGGAATACAATGATTTGCAAATCCTTTTCAACCCATATTCAATTGAATGCAATACAAAGACAACATATTTGATGTTCAAATGCATAAACTTAATTTTTTTTTTGCAAATAATAATGACCTTAGAATTTCATGGCTGCAACACATGCCAAAGTAGTTGGGAAAGGGCATGTTCACCACTGTGTTACATGGCCTTTCCTTTTAATAACACTCAGTAAACGTGTGGGAACTGAGGAGACACATTTTTAAGCTTCTCAGGTGGAATTCTTTCCCATTCTTGCTTGATGTACAGCTTAAGTTGTTCAACAGTCCGTGGGTCTCCGTTGTGGTATTTTAGGCTTCATAATGCGCCACACATTTTCAATGGGAGACAGGTCTGGACTACAGGCAGGCCAGTCTAGTACCCGCACTCTTTTACTATGAAGCCACGTTGATGTAACACGTGGCTTGGCATTGTCTTGCTGAAATAAGCAGGGGCGTCCATGGTAACGTTGCTTGGATGGCAACATATGTTGCTCCAAAACCTGTATGTACCTTTCAGCATTAATGGCACCTTCACAGATGTGTAAGTTACCCATGTCTTGGGCACTAATACACCCCCATACCATCACAGATGCTGGCTTTTCAACTTTGCGCCTATAACAATCCGGATGGTTCTTTTCCTCTTTGGTCCTGAGGACACGACGTCCACAGTTTCCAAAAACAATTTGAAATGTGGACTCGTCAGAACACAGAACACTTTTCCACTTTGTATCAGTCCATCTTAGATGGGCTCAGGCCCAGCGAAGCCGACGGCGTTTCTGGGTGTTGTTGATAAACGGTTTTCGCCTTGCATATGAGAGTTTTAACTTGCACTTACAGATGTAGCGACCAAATGTAGTTACTGACAGTGGGTCTCTGAAGTGTTCCTGAGCCCGTGTGGTGATATCCTTTACACACTGATGTCGCTTGTTGATGCAGTACAGCCTGAGGGATCGAAGGTCACGGGCTTAGCTGCTTACATGCAGTGATTTCTCCAGATTCTCTGAACCCTTTGATGATATTACGGACCGTAGATGGTGAAATCCCTAAATTCCTTGCAATAGCTTATTGAGAAAGGTTTTTCTTAAACTGTTCAACAATTTGCTCACGCATTTGTTGACAAAGTGGTGACCCTCGCCCCATCCTTGTTTGTGAATAACTGAGCATTTCATGGAATCTACTTTTATACCCAATCATGGCACCCACCTGTTCCCAATTTGCCTGTTCACCTGTGGGATGTTCCAAATAAGTGTTTGATGAGCATTCCTCAACTTTATCAGTATTTATTGCCACCTTTCCCAACTTCTTTGTCACGTGTTGCTGGCATCAAATTCTAAAGTTTTTTTTAATCAGTTTGAACATCAAATATGTTGTCTTTGTAGCATATTCAACTGAATATAGGTTGAAAATGATTTGCAAATCATTGTATTCCGTTTATATTTACAGCTAACACAATTTCCCAACTCTTATGGAAACGGGGTTTGTATATTTGTATGTGATTGTTTTTCCGCAATGCACATAATAACTCATCAATAATCAGCCGTTGATGCCAGCTGCAATATGTGTCCATGTTGGCACTTATTGATCTATAATAGTCCATAACGATGCAGTGTAATGTCCATGTGAGCCCGTCCGTCCCATAATCGTCCACGTTGGTGGGTGTTGGCGGCCCCTCTTCCCGAAATGAATCTCCCAGTAGAGCGAGATGAGGCGATTGCGGCGGGCATTTGAGTCCGTCCAGGCAGTCACGTTCTCGCCGTCTGAGCTGATATAGGCAGCCAGACGCGGACGGTTATTGTGCTGAGAGCACTCACTCTGCGGCCGTAAACGGGACGGACGTGCTCAGAGACACTCTGCGGCGGAGGCGTTTAGAGGATGATCACCGGGGCCCCGACAGCAAAATGTCCCGCGTACGTCATTACGGCGCTGTTCGACGACGGTGATTTCATGTGCCGGCGTGATTGCGGCACAGATCAAGAACACGCAGACGGTTGACAGGAGAGACGATCCATGCTTTGTTTGTTCGCTTTGTGTTTCAACCAATCAATCAATCAATCAATGTTTATTTATATAGCCCTAAACCACAAGTGTCTCAAAGGGCTGCACAAGCCACAACGACATCCTCGGTACAGAGCCCACATAAGGGCAAGGAAAACTCACCCTAGTGGGACGTCGGTGTGAATGACTATGAGAAACCTTGGAGAGGACCGCATATGTGGGTAACCTCCCCCCCCTCTAGGGGAGACCGAAAGCAATGGATGTCGAGTGGGTCTGACATAATATTGTGAAGTCCAGTTCATAGTGGATCCAACATAATAGTAAGAGTCCAGTCCATAGTGGGGCCAGCAGGAAACCATCCAGAGCAGAGACGGGTCAGCAGCGCAGAGATGTCCCCAACTGATACACAGGTGAGCGGTCCACCCCGGGTCCCGACTCTGGACAGCCAGCACTTCATCCATGGCCACCGGACCTGTGTAACTCCCCCTCCACAAGGGAGAGGGGGGGGGGGGGGGGGGGGGGGGGGGGGGGGGAGGAAAAAATAAAATAAATGGCAGATCAACTGGTCTCAAAAGGGGGGTCTATTTAAAGGCTAGAGTATACAAATGAGTTTTAAGATGGGACTTAAATGCTTCTACTGAGGTAGCATCTCTAATTGTTACCGGGAGGGTATTCCATAGTACTGGAGCCCGAATAGAAAACGCTCCATAGCCCGCAGACTTTTTTTGGGCTCTGGGATTCACTATTAAGCCGGAGTTCTTTGAACGCAGATTTCTTGCCGGGACATATGGTACAATACAATCAGCATGATAGGCTGGAGCTAGACCGTGTAGTATTTTATACGTAAGTAGTAAAACCTTAAAGTCACATCTTAAGTGCACAGGAAGCCAGTGCAGGTGAGCCAGTATAGGCGTAATATGATCAAACTTTCTTGTTCTTGTCAAAAGTCTAGCAGCCGCATTTTGTACCAACTGTAATCTTTTAATGCTAGACCAGTGGTTCTTAACCTGGGTTCGATCGAACCCTAGGGGTTCGGTGAGTCGGGCTCAGGGGTTCGGCGGAGGTCAAAACACACCCGACTCATCGTGCAAATAAAAACTTCTCCCTATCGGCATACTACGGATACGGCAACAGCAGAAGTCAGACTGATTTGCAGGTGTGTAATTTGTTGTGAGTTCATGCACTGTGTTGGTTTTGTTGTTTGAACAAGGCGATGTTCATGCATGGTTCATTTTGTGCACCAGTAAAAAAACATGGTAACACTTCAGTATGGGGAACATATTCACCATTAATTAGTTGCTTATTAACATGCAAATTAGTAACATATTGGCTCTTAACTAGTCATTATTAAGTACTTATTAATGCCTTATTCGGCATGGCCTTATTATAACCCTAACCCTCTAACCCTAACCCTAACCAATTAAATCTAAATTAAGTCTTTGTTACTTAGAATATGTTCCCCATACGGAAGTGTTACCAAAAACATCTAACTTTGTCTTGAATTTGAATTTTATTTTATTTTTTTCACTAAAGAAGGGTTCGGTGAATGCGCATATGAAACTGGTGGGGTTTGGTACCTCCAACAAGGTTAAGAACCACTGTGCTAGACATAGGGAGACCCGAAAATAATACGTTACAGTAATCGAGACGAGACGTAACGAACGCATGAATAATGATCTCAGTGTCGCTAGCGGACAAAATGGAGCAAATTTTAGCGATATTACGGAGATGAAAGAAGTCCGTTTTAGTAACACTCTTAATGTGTGACTCAAACGAGAGAGTTGGGTCGAAGATAATCGCCTTGTGTAATTGTTTGGTTGTCAAATGTTAAGGTGGTATTATTAAATAAATGTCGGTGTTTAGCAGAACCGATAATCAGCATTTCCGTTTTCTTGGCGTTGAGTTGCAAAAAATGAGCGGACATCCATTGTTTAATTTCCTTAAGACACGCCTCCAGATAACTACAATCCGGCGTGTTGGTCAGCTTTAGGGGCATGTAGAGTTGGGTGTCATCAGCATAACAGTGAAAGCTAACACCGTATTTGCGTATGATGTTACCAAGCGGCAGAATGTCAATACTAAAGAGAGCAGGGCCAAGAACCGAACCCTGGGGAACTCTGCAGGTTACCTTCACATAGTCCGAGGTCACATTATTATGGGAGACGCACTGCATCCTGTCAGCAAAATAAGAGTTAAACCAAGACAAGGCTAAGTCTGACATACCAATACGTGTTTTGATACGCTCTAATAAAATATTATGATCGACGGTATCGAAAGCAGCGCTAAGATCAAGAAGCAGCAACATAGATGACGCATCAGAATCCATCGTTAGCAATAGATCATTAGTCATTTTTGCGAGGGCTGTCTCCGTAGAGTGATTTGCCCTGAAACTGTTTCTGTTACGTTCCCAGATGGCTCAGAGTCTAGGGATCGTAGGGGAACGCAACATACAAGTGTATAAACCAAATGAGTTGTAAATTAAAGGGGAACATTATCACCAGACCTATGTAAGCGTCAATATATACCTTGATGTTGCAGAAAAAAGACCATATATTTTTTTAACAGATTTCCGAACTCTAAATGGGTAAATTTGTGACGATCTGTCACTTCATTTCGGTTTGTTTCCATGTTTTTGTATTTACTTCCTGTCAGTGCTCTTATTTTGTTATATTTCCTGTTGGTTCCGCTGAGCACTGTTTTCGCCTCACCTGCCGGTGATTGGCAGCCGGTCCACACCGGCTGCCAATCAGCAGACGCCTATTTATGTTTTCACTCGAGCACTCCTCAGTGCTCGACTATAGACTATGTTTGGAACTGTTGTGTGCAAGACTGCTACATTTCTCTGTTGTTTTATTATTAAAATCATCTTACCTGCTCATCCTCATCCTGGTTCTTGCATCTTGGGGTCACACAAACGGCAGCCATGCGAGTTCCTCACAGTATCGTCGAGCCAGAAGATTGTGTCCTCGCGAGAACCCCTGTCGGCGATGCACAGCCGACCTTCTGGACCGCACAATTTTTGGAGGACTTAAAAGCCAGGTTTGTGCGGTCCCAGCCCACAGCAGGCTCGGACCTTCCCTCTCCGCCTCGACCGCCGGTTCCGGCTCTCCGACCGGCGAGGCCACCGCCCCCTTCGCTCCTCCCGGCTCGGCCGCCGGTTCCGGCTCTCCGACCGGCTAGGCCACCGCCGCCTTCGCTCTTGCCGGCTCGGCCGCCGGTTCCGGATCTCCGACCGGCGCGGCCACTGCCGCCATCTTCCCCGTCGCCTGCTGTGCATCCTGTCCCGGCTCCACGGCAATCGCCTGTGCCAGCGCGTCGACCACCGGTTTCCACACCGCGTCGCACGTCAGTCGCAGCCCCGCGTCTTACGCCGGTCGCGGCGCCACAACGACCAATACCGGCTGAGTGCCCAGCACCTGTTCCTGCTCCAAGGCAGCTTCCAGCAGCTTCACCACGGCTGCTATCCCTTCCAGCACCCGCTCATCCTGCCAGTCCGGCGAAGGCTCCAGTGGAGCCCACCGTGATGTCCTTCCTGGCCTCCTGCTGGGACTCGGCGAGGGACGTGTCGTTTTCCCTCCTCCTGGCCCCCTTCCGCCCGTCCCTGGTTTTCGCACCGGGGGACATAAAAAACCTACAACTCCTTCTCCCAGTGGTGGACGGCGTCTGGCATCCGCCTAGTGGAGGGGGGGCTTTACCAGCAGCAGTGCAGCCAAGCACACGCCGCTGTCATCCCCGCCATCGTCTCCTCCCACGGAGACATCATCGTCTCTTTCCACGGCGCCGCCACCTTCATCTTCTCTGGCGCGCCTTCGCACTGCGCGGACATCTTCCGCGTCACCGGTGGGACTCTGCATGACACCGCCATCTTCCTGGTCGGCAGCAGATCCACCCACAACCACATCGTCTCTGGCGGGCTTTCGCAGGGCGCCGCCATCTTCATGGTCATCATCATCGTCACCGGCTGCGCGACCTCCTCATCCGCCAAATATGTGGCGGTGTTATGGACTTCATCCGCGCTGTCGGCAGCGATCTGCAGAACCTGCGTGTGGACCTTCGCAGCTGTTGGTGCTCAGGTACCACGCGCTTCCGCCTCCTTGTCGGCCACTAATGTGGCCGTTCCGTGGTCGCCCGCCTCGCCAGTTCCAGCGGCGGTCAACGCGTCGCCGCCACCTGACTTTCCCTCGCTGGCTGCGGGGACACTTGGCCTGGCGACCCTCCGCCATGTCCTCCCTCCTCCCTCCCGTAATTTTTGGACTTATTTCCGTTCTTGTTTCCAGGGAACATCTGGAATCTGTTCCTTGAGGGGGGGGTCCTGTGACGATCTGTCACTTCATTTCGGTTTGTTTCCATGTTTTTGTATTTACTTCCTGTCAGTGCTCTTATTTTGTTATATTTCCTGTTGGTTCCGCTGAGCACTGTTTTCGCCTCACCTGCCGGTGATTGGCAGCCGGTCCACACCGGCTGCCAATCAGCAGACGCCTATTTATGTTTTCACTCGAGCACTCCTCAGTGCTCGACGATAGACTATGTTTGGAACTGTTGTGTGCAAGACTGCTACATTTCTCTGTTGTTTTATTATTAAAATCATCTTACCTGCTCATCCTCATCCTGGTTCTTGCATCTTGGGGTCACACAAACGGCAGCCATGCGAGTTCCTCACAAAATTTTGGCGAATTAAACGCCTTTCTATTATTCGCTCTCGGAGCGATGACGTCACAACGTCCGCCATTTTCTCAAACACCGAGTCAAATCAGCTCTGTTATTTTCCGTTTTTTCGACTGTTTTCCGTACCTTGGAGACATCATGCCTCGTCGGTGTGTTGTCGGAGGGTGTAACAACACGAACAGGGACGGATTCAAGTTGCACCAGTGGCCCAAAGATGCGAAAGTGGCAAGAAATTGGACGAAATTTGTTCAAAATACGAGGGTAATAATAATAATAATAATAATACCTGGGATTTATATAGCGCTTTTCTAAATACCCAAAGTCGCTTTACATGTGTGTATGGGGGGGGGGGGGGGGGTTTGACAGTATTTGACAGGCAGCCAGTGGAGGTCATGAAGGACAGGTGTGATGTGCTCTCTGGAGCGGGTTCCGGTGAGCAGGCGGGCAGCAGAGTTCTGGACGTATTGCAGTTTGTTGAGGGTTTTGGAGGTGATGCCGTAGAGGATGCAGTTGCAGTAGTCTAGCCGGGATGAGATGAAGGCGTGGATGAGGGTTTCGGCAGCAGAGGATGTGAGGGAGGGCCGGAGACGGGCAATGTTTCTGAGGTGGAAGAATGCAGTTTTGGTGATGTGGTTTACGTAGGGGAGGAGTGAAAGGGTAGGGTCGAAAATTACACCTAGATTGCGGATGTGGGTGGAGGTAGTGACAAGGGAGCCGTCGATGTTTAATGAAAAGTCCTGAGTGGAGCGAGTGAGGGACTCGGGGCCAATGATAATTATTTCAGATTTGTTGCAGTTGAGTTTTAGAAAGTTTTTTTGCATCCAGGTTTTTATGTCTGTGAGGCAGGTGGTGAGGGTGGAGTGGGTGGCTGTGGTGATGGTCGTGGTGGAAATGTATAGTTGTGTGTCGTCGGCATAGCAGTGAAATTGAAGGCCGTGGTGTCGGAGGATCTGACCGAGGGGTAGGAGGTAGATGGTGAAGAGTAGGGGGCCAAGTACTGAGCCCTGGGGGACGCCGTGGGTGACTGGGGCAGTGGAGGAGGTGCAGTTGTTGGTTGAGATGAATTGCTGACGGTCAGAGAGGTAGGATTTCATCCAGGAGAGGGTGTGGGGAAAACCGACGAAATGGTCAGTCGTTTGTTCCGCACACTTTACCGACGAAAGCTATGCTACGACAGAGATGGCAAGAATATGTGGATATCCTGCGACACTCAAAGCAGATGCATTTCCAACGATAAAGTCAAAGAAATCTGCTGCCAGACCCCCATTGAATCTGCCGGAGTGTGTGAGCAATTCAGGGACAAAGGACCTCGGTAGCACGGCAAGCAATGGCGGCAGTTTGTTCCCGCAGACGAACGAGCTAAACCCCCTGGATGTCTTGGCTCACACCGTCCCGAAGATGATCAAGAGAAGAATATCCACCCTAGCTTCCCTGGCCGGCTGACATGAGGGTATGTCTACAGAATATATTAATTGATGAAAATTGGGCTGTCTGCAATCTCAAAGTGCATGTTGTTGCCAAATGTATTTCATATGCTGTAAATCTAGTTCATAGTTGTTAGTTTCCTTTAATGCCAAACAAACACATACCAATCGTTGGTTAGAAGGCGATCGCCAAATTCGTATAATTTTGAAAAAACATTTGAAAAATATAATAAGTCACTGGGAACTGATTTTTAATGGTTTTAACAATTCTGAAATTGTGATAATGTTCCCCTTTAAAGACACAGAAGCCAAGAATTGAAAACAAAAACTAGTGTTATTGAAAAGTAACCATAGGGGCGAGGTTACAACAAGACACACTAGCCTAGCTTGGGAATACAGGTGCTGTCAAAGAAATGAACAAAACATACCAAAAGACACCTCTGAAAAAGAAAGGTAAGCTTACTAACTAAAGCTATTTAATTAGCATAAACCAAAAACCTACCTACCTAGTCTAGCCAAAGAGGGGGTCCAAAACATACAAGGGTGACAGCCACCACTAGTGATGGGTCCGGCAACACCGATGCATCGGCGCATGTGTCGAGCTCATAGAGCAAAACCCTGCGTCGGTGCGAGTACCGCTTTTAGAAAGTCACGTGACCGATCATGAGCTGTTTCGGTCACGTGACCGATACGCAAACTGTGTCGCGCTGACGCCTCCTCTGTGCCCTGTGAGCGGGTCTTTTCTACAGCCGGAGAAATTGTGACGATCTGTCACTTCATTTCGGTTTGTTTCCATGTTTTTGTATTTACTTCCTGTCAGTGCTCTTATTTTGTTATACTTCCTGTTTGCACTGTTTTCTCCTCACCTGCCGTTGATTGGCAGCCGGTCCACACCTGTTGCCAATCAGCATATGTCTATTTATGTTTTCTCTCAAGCACTCCTCAGTGCTCGACGATAGACTATGTTTGGAACTGTTGTATGCAAGACTGCTACATTTCTCTGTTGTTTTATTATTAAAATCATCTTACCTGCTCATCCTCCTCCTGGTTCTTGCATCTTGGGGTCACACAAACGGCAGTCATGCGAGTTCCTCACAGAAATAATAACTAAGAAGAGAAATCGTGTAAAATTTAATACGATGGAAAAACTGTTTTTTTAAAAAAATACAAATGTGTAAAAAAATAAATAAATTCCCAGTCCACAAGCATCCTCATTCACAACACGTTCTCTTAGATTCCCATGTTATGATACATGTTCACATTATTTATTGACTGTATCTAAAAAAGATTAAAATATATTTTCATTTAAATGAAGATATGAAATAATCCTAAATGAAATACAATGACTTGGTTTGTATTAGTGTATATACCATATTTTTCGGACTACAAGTCACAGTTTTTTTCATAGTTTGGCCGGGCTCTAGTGCGACTTGTATATGTTTTTTTCCTTCTTTATTATGCATTTTCGGCAGGTGCGACTTATACTCCGGTGCGACTTATACTCCGAAAAATACGGTACTAGGTCATAAAATCAGTGTCAGTTGAGTCGGTCCATAGGTTGCCTGTAGGGATTTTTAATGTCCAGCAGATGTCAGTATTTAGTGACACAGTATCGACACAGTATCAATACAGTTTTGCAATGTGTCGAAACGCTTCATGAGGCCTCATCAACCCATCACTAGTATTTAGTGACACAGTATCGACACAGTATCAATACAGTTCTGCAATGTGTCGAAACGCTTCATGACGCATCATCAACCCACCACTAAGCCTGGTGTCTCTATACACAAACAAATCCTACGTGTGTAGCGTATAGAGGCCTCTGTCTAACCTTTCCCAAGACTAGGCTGCAGATACTTACAAAAGCTGAAAGGTAAAACAAAAAGAAAGACAAAAAAACAGGTGGCACAAGCTTAGCAAAGAGCTTAACAAAAATGATTACAAAACAAAGTAGCGTCTCTCAAAGCCCCACACAGCAGGGCAGAAAAAGAATCCACCATCCAGTGGTGAGCAGGTGGTTTTAAGCAGCACAGGAGGATGAATGGTGGACCGGGATAGGCTGGCTGATCAACAGGTGAAATGAGGAGCAGCTGGGTACAGGAACCGGTTGATTGGCAGCAGAGGCAGTGATTGAGTGACCTGTACAAACAATAGAAGAAGAAACACAAAAAAACAAACCACCACTACGTGGAACGTAACAGTTTCATGTCCACGCAGAGCTACAAAACGGAGTGACAATTGTGGAATGTGCATGCCAGGCCACTAGTTGGCGATGTCATGGGCCAGCAAGGCCTTCTCTGCACTGCAAAAACTGAAATCTAAGTAAGATTAAATATCTCAAATAAGGGTGATATTTGCTTATTTTCTGTCTGATAAGATAATTCTTCTCACTAAGCAGATTTTATGTTAGAGTCTTTTACTTGTTTTAAGTGTTTTGGTCCTAAATGATCTCAGTAAGATATTACAGCTTGTTGCTGAGATTTTATGACCTATATTGAGTAAAACATGCTTGAAAGTAGAATATCAACTGATGCAAAGCTGTGTCATTAACACTCACAAGTATAAAACTGCTTTTTTAAAGTAAGCATGAAAAAAAAAAAATCATGATTTTAACACAATTGTGTCTCATAATTAAAACAGATGACAGCCAAATGGACTTTCCTGTTTTATTTTCAATGAAACAATAGAAAAGACGTACTCATATAGTAGTACAGTTGGCACAGTACAGCAAACTGACAGTTAATATTTAAAACATTTAACATGTGACATTTCTAACAATTTTGAACAGAAATAGTTCATGCACATTCAGATAAATTACTCAAAATTACAATTAAAACATTTTTGGGTGGAGGCCGGGCTGGATATATGCACACTAATTGACTGAAAGAGCACGCACTTGGCGCGATGATGTCATGTTATCGATGGAAAAATGCATTTTTAGACAATACGATTTGCCTGAGTGGCTAGGAGACCCCGAGAGTAACAAGGTTGCCTTGTTGCCTTTCCATTAAAAACAATAAATTCGTTTTTAGTATAAGTTTGCTGGTTTCAAGAAATGTAATGCCGAGCGCATTTCATTATGTCAAGATAATGGCACAAGCATTTACTTAATTTAAGAATATTTTTCAACATTTTGTACAAAAAGGTCTCTTTTTTTTCTACCAGGAAAAGTGCACTTGTTATTAGTGAGAATATACTTATTTTAAGGTATTTTTGGGTTCATTGAGGTTAGCTAATTTTACTTGTTTTGGAAAGTCTTGACAAGCCAAATTTTCTTGTTCTATTGGCAGATAATTTTACTTAGTTCAAGTAAAATACCCTTATTTTTTTTTCCTGTTTTTGAACACTGACTTTTTGCAGTGTGCTGGCCTAACAAAAAGATTAAACTAAGCAGTAAAATATACTTTATTGGCATTAATTCAATCTTAATTGGAATTGACTGTAGGTCTCGCGCGATTGGACGTTGTTTCTTGTCCACAAAGGAGGACGTTTACACTTTTAACAGGTCTTTGTTGAACACGGACACATCATGTAATGATTTTTTTTTTTGTAAAAGCGCAAATCGTTCCAGAAGATTCCTTGTGTGTCCACAGGACAAAAAGATGTCTCCTGGCTGTAGTTTGTGTCCAGACATTAAGAGCTGTTTGTTAAAGTGACACTGATCAATAATGACTAATGTCCTAATTATCGCCGCACCGCTTGATGAAGAATTTGAAGCGGGAAAGCACGTCCAGCGTCTGCCGGCCTAATTAATCTTTATCTCCCAGCTAATGCACTTTTGTCATCGCTCAACCCGGAGCCACACATCCTGTTTGTCTTTCAAAATAAGAGCGATAGACTGATGGCGGCTCTTAACGTGGTTCGTCATCGAGCATTCAAAGCAGCAATTTACTGATTGGCTTAATGGCGGCAAGTTAGCGCAACAACAACATTATTGTTGTGTGTAAATCAGAGGCGTCTAAACTCTTTACAGCAAGTGTCACACACATAAAAAACAAAGTTGAGGGCGGGGGGGGGGGCTCTTTAATATATTTGTGAGTCAAACTATGATAAACTATCCGTACAAAGCATTTTAGCTCCGTGTAATAGCTGACAAAGTAAATGATATTTCACTGTGGATGCTAACTAGTAAACAACAACAAAGTGAATGGTCCTCAGGTGGAAGGAGGAGGCGGAGGTCCACACATCGAGGGGGATGTCAGAGGTGAAAGGTCAGCGTTCACAGACATGTTTCTCCAAATATCAAATGAAGATTCACGCAGGGCATGTTTTTAATCGGCATTGCCAGGCTGACCTCTGACCTTCCTGCTGGAAACCGTACGACCACCTCCACAGGACCCGACTGTGCCATAGCAAGAACCCTGCACTGTAAAAAAAAAATTCTGTAAAAAAAATGGTCATCAACTGGCAGCTACGGCTGCCAAACAAAAACCATAAAATTAAAGTAAAACATTGTAAACCAAATAATGATCAAAAACATTATATTTACAGAAATTTTCATGAAAAGTTTTGCGGAAAAATATCGTAATTTTACAGAGTTTTACTAAATGATTAAGATCAACCACCTTTAATAAAGTGACGATGCAAACAGTTCTGCAGAAAAAGACCTTAATTCTACAGAGTTTTTCCAAATTATTACGATCAAACAGCTGGCAGTTCCACAGAAAAATACCATTATTTTACAATTTTTTTCTGAATTGTTAAGATCAACCACCTTTAATAAAGTGACGATGCAAACAGTTCTGCAGAAACATACCTTTATTAGATTGTTAGTAGGGATGTCCGATAATGGCTTTTTGCCGATATCCGATATTCCGATATTGTCCAACTCTTTAATTACCGATACCGATATCAACCAATATATACAGTCGTGGAATTAACACATTATTATGCCTAATTTGGACAACCAGGTATGGTGAAGATAAAATACTTAAAAAAAAAATATATAAAATAAAATAATATAAATGAATTAAAAACATTTTCTTGAATAAAAAAGAAAGTAAAACAATATAAAAACAGTTACATAGAAACTAGTAATTAATGAAAATGACGGTTAAAGGTTAGTACTATTAGTGGACCAGCAACACGCACAATCATGTGTGCTTACGGACTGTATCCCTGCAGACTGTATTGATATATATTGATATATAATGTAGGAACCAGAATATTAATAACAGAAAGAAACAACCCTTTTGTGTGAATGAGTGTAAATGGGGGAGGGAGGTTTTTTGGGTTGGTGCACTAATTGTAAGTGTATCTTGTGTTTTTTATGTTGATTTAATAAAACCCCCACAAAAAAACAAAACAGAACGAAACCGATAATAAAAAAACGATACCGATAATTTCCGATATTACATTTTAACGCATATATATCGGCCTGCCGATATTATCGGACATCTCTAATTGTTAGTATGGACATAGACTTTTATATAACAAGCTACATATTTAATGAAATATAATTACTGTAATTTTACATTAATTTGAAAGTAATTTAAGAAAACAGAAAATGCTATGTATAATTAATTTGGTATTTTTCTGTAAAAAAAATAGAAATATACAGTTTGTCATTACTGGCATATTACTTAAAATAACAGGCGGATTGTTTATTTACAGATAATGTCTTCAATTCTACAGTTTTATAAACTATTTAAAAAAAATAGAAAAATTACAGTAGAAATTTAGAGTAAATTAACCATAAAAATAGGATTTTTTTTTTACAGTGTGTATTTCTGCGGTCGAAAGTCAGAATGTTACTATATGACAAAGGATTACTTTGAACTACCATATCAATACGAGACATCTATTGATTTCGAAAGGTTATATATATATAATTTGTGTATTTTTGCTGCATCTGCAAAACGCTATGATGCTACAAAGTTTTTTAGGTGAGTGAAAATTCAAAATAGTGACGTCATTAACCCTTGTGTAATGTTCATATTGTTGTTACTCAGCCAGCGTTTCCGAGTAACAACAATATGAACATTGCACGGAAAATTTCTCTGCCAGTTTCTGCATCCCACAGGGATTCTTCTTTTGTGTTTCTGCACCTGCGGTTCCCACACAAGGTTGCAACATTGTTTGTCAACACTGTCTGCTCTCATTTTCTCGCACATTTGACCCTCTGATGGTCTGTGTACCAACACTCTGTCCTCCTCCTGTCTAGGCCTGTTGTGTGTGTGTGTGTGTGTGTGTGTGTGTATGTGTGTGCGTGTGTGTGTGTGTGTGTGTGTTACACAGAACATCAATTTCCACACTTCTATTAGCCCCGGGTCCAGTGGACCCGGACATCTTATATGTAATAAAAATGTGTAGGGGTGTATGGTGTGTGGTCATTTAAATATGTATTCTGATATATGTTCTTCACAGAAAATGAGTCAAAGTCAGTGAGTCTCAGTTTGAAAAATTAATTAATTGTATAATTTTTCTTTTAATGAAAAATGAAAACGGGTCCCACAGACCCGAACACCACACAATATGGCACTACCTTATGGAATGTTTCATATGGCACTACCTTATGGAATGTTAACGATGAAAATACAACACTAATAAAGATATTGTCAATATTTCTTTAAAATTCCGACAAATAGACTATTATTGGTGTAAATAGATTTTATCTTACTAAAAGTTCAAGGTTGAAGTACCACTAGGTGTGGTGAAACTACTCTCTGCTTTTGACCCATCCTGAGAGGTGAGGAGAGCAGTGAGCAGCAGCGGTGGCCGCGCTCTGGAATCATTTTTGGTGATTTAACCCCCTATTCCAACTCTTGATGCTGAGTGCGAAGCAGGGAGATAATGGGTCCCATTTTTATAGTCTTTGGTATGACTCGGCCGGGGTTTGAACTCAGGACCAACCGATCTCAGGGCGGACACTCTAACCACAAGGCCACTGAGCAAGTGGCCTTATTAATGCTTTCAGTTATTGTTTCCAAAAAAACAGTAATAATATTAAGATCTATAATAACGAGCAAGTCTTTTGAACAGTTCTTTAAAAGGAAATAGTCATACATACCATATAGATTGATGGGCACCCCCATCATGCTTAGTGAGGTAAATACAACTAAACCATCCATCCATCCATTTTCTACCGATTATTCCCTTTGGGGTCGCGGGGGGCGCTGGAGCCTATCTCAGCTACAATCGGGCGGAAGGCGGGGTACACCCTGGACAAGTCGCTACCTCATCGCAGGGCCAACACAGATAGACAGACAACATTCACACTCACATTCACACACTAGGGACCATTTAGTGTTGCCAATCAACCTATCCCCAGGTGCATGTCTTTGGAGGTGGGAGGTAACCAGAGGGAACCCACGCAGTCACGGGGAGAACATGCAAACTCCACACAGAAAGATCCCGAGCCCGGGATTGAACCCAAGACTACTCAGGACCTTCGTATTGTGAGGCAGACGCACTAACCCCTCTTCCACCGTGCTGCCCACAACTAAACCAAATCCCCATATATTTTTGCAAGCTCAACTTATTTTAAATGTTATTTTATTTTCGAATAGCAGCTTAGCAAACAATATCAACTCAAACCGCTATCTCACTCATGAGTGAGGGATCAGACAAAGAGCAGCTCGAAGACCTCTATGAAGAAAACAAGCAAGGAACCCAGATTTCCCTTGCCCGGACGCGGGTCACCGGGGCCCCCCTCTGGAGCCAGGCCCGGAGGTGGGGCACGATGGAGAGCGCTTGGTGGCCGGGCCTGTCCCCATGGGGCCCGGCCGGGCACAGCCCGAAGAGGCAACGTGGGTCCCCCCTCCAATGGGCTCACCACCCATAGCAGGGGTCATAGAGGTCGGGTGCGATGTGAGCTGGGCGGCAGCCGAGGGCAGGGCACTTGGCGGTCCGATCCTCGGCTACAGAAGCTAGCTCTTGGGACGTGGAACGTCACCTCGCTGGGGGGGAAGGAGCCTGAGCTAGTGCGCGAGGTGGAGAAGTTCCGGCTAGATATAGTCGGACTCACTTCGACGCACAGCAAGGGCTCTGGAACCAGTTCTCTCGAGAGGGGCTGGACTCTCTTCCACTCTGGCGTTGCCGGCAGTGAGAGGCGACGGGCTGGGGTGGCAATTCTTGTTGCCCCCCGACTCAGAGCCTGTACGTTGGAGTTCAACCCGGTGGACGAGAGGGTAGCTTCCCTCCGCCTTCGGGTGGGGGAACGGGTCCTGACTGTGGTTTGCGCTTACGCACCAAACCGCAGCTCAGAGTACCCACCCTTTTTGGATTCACTCGAGGGAGTACTTGAGAGTGCTCCCCCGGGTGATTACCTCGTTCTACTGGGGGACTTCAATGCTCATGTTGGCAGCGACAGTGAAACCTGGAGAGGCGTGATTGGGAAGAATGGCTGCCCGGATCTGAACCCGAGCGGTGTTATGTTATTGGACTTTTGTGCCCGTCACAGATTGTCCATAACGAACACCATGTTCAAACATAAGGGTGTCCATATGTGCACTTGGCACCAGGACACCCTAGGCCGCAGTTCCATGATCGACTTTGTAGTTGTGTCATCGGATTTGCGGCCTCATGTTTTGGACACTCGGGTGAAGAGAGGGGCGGAGCTTTCTACCGATCACCACCTGGTGGTGAGTTGGCTGCGATGGTGGGGGAGGATGCCGGACAGACCTGGCAGGCCCAAACGCATTGTGAGGGTTTGCTGGGAACGTCTGGCAGAGTCTCCTGTCAGAGAGAGTTTCAATTCCCACCTCCGGAAGAATTTTGAACATGTCACGAGGGAGGTGCTGGACATTGAGTCCGAATGGACCATGTTCCGCGCCTCTATTATCGAGGCGGCTGATTGGAGCTGTGGCCGCAAGGTAGTTGGTGCTTGTCGTGGCGGTAATCCTAGTACCCGTTGGTGGACACCGGCGGTGAGGGATGCCGTCAAGCTGAAGAAGGAGTCCTATCGGGTTCTTTTGGCTCATAGGACTCCTGAGGCAGTGGACAAGTACCGACAGGCCAAGCGGTGTGCGGCTTCAGCGGTCGCAGAGGCAAAAACTCGGACATGGGAGGAGTTCGGTGAGGCCATGGAAAACGACTTCCGGACGGCTTCGAAGCAATTCTGGACCACCATCCGCCGCCTCAGGAAGGGGAAGCAGTGCACTATCAACACCGTGTATGGCGAGGATGGTGTTCTGCTGACCTCGACTGCGGATGTTGTGGATCGGTGGAGGGAATACTTCGAAGACCTCCTCAATCCCACCAACACGTCTTCCTATGAGGAAGCAGTGCCTGGGGAGTCTGTGGTGGGTTCTCCTATTTCTGGGGCTGAGGTTGCTGAAGTAGTTAAAAAGCTCCTCGGTGGCAAGGCCCCGGGGGTGGATGAGATCCGCCCGGAGTTCCTTAAGGCTCTGGATGCTGTGGGGCTGTCTTGGTTGACAAGACTCTGCAGCATCGCGTGGACATCGGGGCGGTGACACTGGATTGGCAGACCGGGGTGGTGGTTCCTCTCTTTAAGAAGGGGAACCGGAGGGTGTGTTCTAACTATCGTGGGATCACACTCCTCAGCCTTCCCGGTAAGGTCTATTCAGGTGTACTGGAGAGGAGGCTACGCCGGATAGTCGAACTTCGGATTCAGGAGGAACAGTGTGGTTTTCGTCCTGGTCGTGGAACTGTGGACCAGCTCTATACTCTCCGCAGGGTCCTTGAGGGTGCATGGGAGTTTGCCCAACCAGTCTACATGTGTTTTGTGGACTTGGAGAAGGCATTCGACCGTGTCCCTCGGGAAGTCCTGTGGGGAGTGCTCAGAGAGTACGGGGTATCGGACTGTCTGATTGTGGCAGTTCGCTCCCTGTATGATCAGTGTCAGAGCTTGGTCCGCATTGCCGGTAGTAAGTCGGACACGTTTCCAGTGAGGGTTGGACTCCGCCAAGGCTGCCCTTTGTCACCGATTCTGTTCATAACTTTTATGGACAGAATTTCTAGGCGCAGTCAAGGCGTTGAGGGGATCTGGTTTGGTGGCTGCAGGATTAGGTCTCTGCTTTTTGCAGATGATGTGGCCCTGATGGCTTCATCTGGCCAGGATCTTCAGCTCTCACTGGATCGGTTCGCAGCTGAGTGTGAAGCGACTGGGATGAGAATCAGCACCTCCAAGTCCGAGTCCATGGTTCTCGCCCGGAAAAGGGTGGAGTGCCATCTCCGGGTTGGGGAGGAGATCTTGCCCCAAGTGGAGGAGTTCAAGTACCTCAGAGTCTTGTTCACGAGTGAGGGAAGAGTGGATCGTGAGATCGACAGGCGGATCGGTGCGGCGTCTTCAGTAATGCGGACGCTGTATCGATCCGTTGTGGTGAAGAAGGAGCTGAGCCGGAAGGCAAAGCTCTCAATTTACCGGTCGATCTACGTTCCCATCCTCACCTATGGTCATGAGCTTTGGGTTATGACCGAAAGGACAAGATCACGGGTACAAGCGGCCGAAATGAGTTTCCTCCGCCGGGTGGCGAGGCTCTCCCTTAGAGATAGGGTGAGAAGCTCTGCCATCCGGGAGGAGCTCAAAGTAAAGCCGCTGCTCCTCCACATCGAGAGGAGCCAGATGAGGTGGTTCGGGCATCTGGTTAGGATGCCACCCGAACGCCTCCCTAGGGAGGTGTTTAGGGCACGTCCGACCGGTAGGAGGCCGCGGGGAAGACCCAGGACACGTTGGGAAGACTATGTCTCTCGGCTGGCCTGGGAACGCCTCGGGGTCCCACAGGAAGAGCTGGACGAAGTGGCTGGGGAGAGGGAAGTCTGAGCTTCCCTGCTTAGGCTGCTGCCCCTGCGACCCGACCTCGGATAAGCGGAAGAAGATGGATGGATGGATGGATTTTATTTTCGAAAAGCAGCTTAGCAAACAATATCAACTCAAACCGCTATCTCACTCATGGTAAATGGACTGAATTTATATAGCGCTTCTTTACTATACCTGCACCATACCCAAAACATGTCACATTACATGTCACATTTGCCCATTCACACATACATTCACACACTAATGGCGGTAGCTGCCATGCAAGGCGCTAACCACAACCCATCAGGAGCAAGGTGGGTGAAATGTCTTGCCCAAGGACACAACGGCTATGGCGGAAGCTGGATTTGCACCAGGAACGCTGAAGTTGCTGGCCCTCTATCCAACATGATAGCATCAACAAAAACGCAAGGCATGCTGGAAAAGCCACTTCCTCAACATGCAACAATTATCTATCTCACCACCAAATGTTTAATAAGAAACACAAGGAAGTTGTGAGTCTATATGAGTTGAACAAATACACTACGGTACTAAGATTATAGTGGCCATTAACAGTTAGCTTCTACAGCTGGGTTGCCCAAAGTGCAGCACAGGGGCCATCTGTGGTCCGTGACTCGTTTGTCATCGGCCTTAAGCACATTACAAAAAACAAAAAAATAGAGATCTCATTTGCACCCCTGGTGGTGAAATCTATCTAAATTTGGGTGGTCCCAAAAATGAGGGATTTTTCAAATTGACTGTGTTGGTTTTAAAAGTGCTCCCCCTCTGGTCAACATATGAAATAACAAGTGTGTAAAAAATGTGATTTAAAAAAATAAATATATATATATATGTATATAGAGGCATACTGTAATAACTTGAAGTAACTAATGAAGATTGAAAACCAATTACAAACAAAAAATTCTAAACAAAATAAATTAACCAAAAGCAGTCTTTTTCTCACAATGTGTCGACTTTATTCTTATAAAATTAGGAACAATTTCTCACATTCTTTCTGTTTCTGTAATATTGCAATATTTTCTCATAATATTATTACTTTTTCATGTAAAATTATTACTTTTTAATGCAAAATGGTGACATGTGTCATATCAAATTCCGACTTTTATCACAATATTGCCAATTTTTTGTGTGAAATGATGACTTTTGTCATAATTTTGCCAAGTAAAATCCCGAATAAAAAGTTTTCTTTTAAAATGGTGACTTTTGTCGAGTAAAATTACAACTCTTTTCATAAAATTGCGAAAATGTAAAGCTTTTCTTGTACAATTGCGGCTGTTATCGAGTAAAATTCCAACTTTCATCATAATACAGCACAAATGTTTAGTTTTTCTTTTGACTTGCGTTGAGTAAAATTACGACTTTTACTATAATGCTGCCAAAATTCTTAATTTTTCTTGTGAAATTGTGACCTTTTTCTTGTGAAATTCCAACTAATTTTTTACAACCAGCTTTTTTATATTTGTGTGGTATGTATATATTATTAATGTTGTAAATGCAAATCTTTATATATCTAAAAAGTGTGGTCCTAAAGAGGCAGGCATCTTTCTCAGGTCTCAAGAAGGTGACAAATACAAGTGTGTGTGTGTGTGTGTGTGAGTGTGTGTGTGTGTGTGTGTGTGTGTGTGTGTGTGTGTGTGTGTGTGTGTGTGTTTGTGTGTGTGCACCATCGTCATCCTTAGTGACAGGAAGATTGAGCCTGTAAGCGACACATTTGGGCTTTGTGTCATGATAGCATGTTATTAGCACACACACACGTACACACACACACACACACACACACACACACACACACACACACACACACACACACACACACATGCACACAATGTCTGCTGTCATTTGATCCAAAACAGGAACATCTTTTGTCTTAAAACACGTTTATAAAAGCGCCAACAAGCAGACAAGACAGTTTGTCCTGAAACAATATTTGTTTTGTTTCCTCTGAAAGCTGTTTAAACACGTCTGACATCGCCCAGAATTTATTCTTACATTTATAACCTGACTGATCTTCATGCAAATCATCAAAACACTGGCTCTATGTCTGAAAACATCAAAGTTGTAGCATCAACTCCGAGCTAACTCCGCCGCCACATGTCAACATTAGCCCGTCTTCGCTCGTGTTTGCACCACAATTATTTTGCTCTTGAACGACCTTGCCCCCATTTTCCTCCTCCTTGAAGGCCACAACACGCCATGACGTCATCACGAAGGTGAGACGCTGCATACTAAATGAAATAATGTCTTTAATGGAGCTCTGCAATCGAAATGTCTACAGGTGGGTAAAGTAGACAAACATTGTACTCAAGTAAGAGTACCGTTACTTTTAAAGAAATATGACTGAAGTAAAAGTAAAAAATAGTCATCCAAATAATTATTGTAAAAGATGAATTAAGTATTCAGAGAAAAAACAACTACTTAACTACTGTATTTTTCCGAGTATAAGACGCACCGGAGTATAAGTTGCACCTGCCGAAAATGCATAATAAAGAAGGAAAAAAACATATATAAGTCGCACTGGAGCCCGGCCAAACTATGAAAAAAAACTGCGACTTATAGTCCAAAAAATACGGTAGATGAGGCAATTCTTGAAGGAATTGCGTGTGAATGCTCCAATGCTGAAGTTGAACTAAAATGCTGACAGATTGTAGTGTGAATGTAAGAATAGTTTGAATATTGAAGAGTTTGAATTTCCAGGGGAAACGGAATTTGTTTTGGAACTTGGGAAAGTGTTAGTTGGATGAGTGGAATGTGTTGATGTTGGAATGGTTTGATTAGGTTGACGAATGTGTTTAAAAAATGGACAATTCATTTTGAATGGGGAAAATCTGGGAATTTTTTTTTAAACTGTTGAAGGAGAGCACACAATTTTGAACAGGCTGAATATTTTGGGGTTGGAACGGTTTGAATCGGATGAAAAATGTGGGAATTGTGGAACTTGTGAAAAACAACCAGAGCTAATGCGCATGCACGTGTCACGGACGTACGAAGTTACGTCATTACGTCCTACACTGCAAAAACTGAAATCTAAGTAAGATTAAATATCTCAAATAAGGGTGATATTTGCTTATTTTCTGTCTATTTGCTTATTTTCTGTCTGATAAGATAATTCTTCTCACTAAGCAGATTTCATGTTAGAGTCTTTTACCTGTTTTAAGGGTTTTGGTCCAAATGATCTCAGTAAGATATTACAGCTTGTTGCTGAGATGTTATGACCTATATTGAGTAAAACATGCTTGAAACTAGAATATCAACTGTTGCAAAGCTGTGTCATCAACACTCACAAGTATAAAACTACTTTTTTAAAGTAATAATTTCTTATTTCAAGCATGTAAAAAAAAAAATCATGACTTTGACACAATTGTGTCTCAAAATTAAAACAGATGACAGCCAAATGGACTTTGCTGTTTCATTTTCAATGAAACAATAGAAAATATGTACTCATATAGTAGTACAGTTGTTATTAGTGAGAATATACTTATTTTAAGGTATTTTTGGGTTCATTGAGGTTAGCTAATTTTACTTGTTTTGGAAAGTCTTGACAAGCCACATTTTCTTGTTCTATTGGCAGATAATTTTGCTTAGTTCAAATAAAATACCCCTAATTTTTGTATTTTTGTTCTTGTTTTTGAACACTGACTTTTTGCAGTGTAGACACTGTCAGATATAACGCTTTAAATACATTGGAAAGTTAGCGCCTTCTAGGCATCTATGTTGCAACAGACCCTTTAGGTAATTATAAATAAATATATTATTTTGCCTATCGTTCACAAGCCATGAAAAAGGATGGATTTTTTTTAATGCATTCTAAATATTAAATAAACGTAAATAAAAGTTTTCTTACAGCGGAGCCAACGGGAGCTCCACTATTCCACTCATGAAATCCGATAAATAACCCTTCAAAAAGTGCCAAAGATACTCCATTTACATTTCGTGATTTGAATATTACCGTTTTCGGACTATAAGTCGCAGTTTTTTTCATAGTTTGGGTGTGACTTATACTCAGGAGCGACTTGTGTGTGAAATTATTAACACAGTACCGTAAAATATCAAATAATATTATTTAGCTCATTCACGTAAGAGACTAGACGTATAAGATTTCATGGGATTTAGCGATTAGGAGTGACAGATTGTTTGGTAAACGTATAGCATGTTCTATATGTTATAGTTATTTGAATGACTCTTACCATAATATGTTACGTTAACATACCAGGCACGTTCTCAGTTGGTTATTTATGCCTAATATAACGTACACTTATTCAGCCTGTTGTTCACTATTCTTTATTTATTTTAAATTGCCTTTCAAATGTCTATTCTTGGTGTTGGGTTTTATCAAATAAATTTCCCCAAAATATGCGACTTATACTCCAGTGCGACTTATATATGTTTTTTTCCTTCTTTATTTTGCATTTTTGGCCGGTGCGACTAATACTCCGGAGCGACTTATACTCCGAAAAATACGGTAACCAAGTAGGGGCGGTATAGCGGTAGTTGGTAGAGTGGCCGGTGGTAGAGTGCCAGCAACTTGAGGGTTCCAGGTTCGATCCCCGCTACTGCCAACCTAGTCACTTCTGTTGTGTCTATGGGAAATACACTTTACCCACCTGCTCCCAGTGCCACCCACACTGGTTTAAATGTAACTTAGTTATTGTGTTTCACAATGTAAAGCCCTTTGAGTCACTAGAGAAAAGCGCTATATAAATATAATTCACTTCTCGGCGAGGATCATGAGACATTTTTCATCTTAATGGGAATATATGAACACCCTAGCAGTCATACTTGCCAACCCTCCGTAATTTTCCGGGAGACTCCCGAATTTCAGTGCCTCTCTCGAAAATCTCCCGGGACAACCATTCTCCCGAATTTCTCCCAAATTCCAGCCGGACTTAAGGCACGCCCCCTCCAGGTCCGTGTGGACCTGAGTGAGGACAGCCTGCCGTCACGTCCGCTTGGCCAACCAAAAATTAACCACAGAACACTTATACCGTATAGTGTTCTGTGGTTAGTTTTTGGTTGGCCAACGGTTTACGTTGTATTGCGCACCCTGACGGCAAGTGTGGGAGTCGGTTCTGAAGTATGAAGTAAAGAGACGTAACTTCATCACCTCGCCTGGTTATTGACTCCAACCCAGAATATTACACTGCCCATACCTATGCTCCTTCAAAGGCTGTGCTACTGACTGCAAAGCATTGCACTTTCAAATACAACAATGAGTAGAGAGGAGTCTTATGTGTGTATGTGTAAATAAATGAACACTGAAATTCAAGTATTTATTTTATTTATATGTATATATATATATATATATATATATATATATATATATATATATATATATATATATATATATATATATATATATATATATATATATATATATAGCTAGAATTCACTGTGTCATGACTTGGTCCTGGGTGTTTGCTTTTCCGGAATGCAACGGAAAGTTGGCTCGGGCGAGACGGGAATGTAAATACATGATTTATTTAATATATCAAAAAAAAGTACAAACGAAAGGCGCGCACAGTGGCGGAGAACAAACTATGAAACCAAAAGACTATAGCATTAATAAACAAAAACTTACTTGGCATGGACTAAAAGGAGCAGCATGAACGATGGACATGAAATCAAGTGTCAGGAATGTGCAGAGCATAATTGTGGGATGTCGTCAGAACGACAAACTGAAAACAATGAACTTAAATACTATAGACATGATTAGTGAAAGCAGGTGCGTGGCTCAAAACGTGAAACAGGTGCGTGACGTGACAGGTGAAAACTAATGGTTGCCATGTTGACAACAAAACAAAAGTGCACAAAAAGTCCAAAAACAAAACCGAACATGACTAAAACAAAACATGATCACACAGATATGACACACTGAAAGTCAAGTATTTATTTTATTTATATGTATATATATATATAGTAAAATACATATATATATATATATATATATATATATATATATATATATATATATATATATATATATATATATAGCTAGAATTCACTGAAAGTCAAGTATTTCTTATATATATATATATATATATATATATATATATATATATATATATATATATATATATATAGAATTCACTGAAAGTCAAGTATTTCTTATATATATATATATATATATATATATATATATATATATATATATATATATATATATATATATATATATATATATATATATATATATGTATATAAGAAATACTTGACTTTCAGTGAATTCTAGCTATAAATATACTCCTACCCCCTTAACCCCCCCCTATCTCCCAAATTTGGAGGATTGTAGCAGTCTGCATCCTGATGACAGCCGACATTGTACAGTAAGTGATGGTTTATTTTGTTTGTTGGCCCTCATGGAGTCTGCAGTGAGCAAAAATCAGTGATGAAGAAAAAAAAATAGCCAACGTTGTGATGTGTTTTTTAAAGGAATGCGCTTGAAATGATCAAAACACGTAAATATTAAAATGTTATTATAAATGTGCCTGTTACTACATTACATATATACTTACATCAACCCTAATGGAAGTGTTTGGATGTTTTAGTTGGGGGGAATTGAACGGCTCCCATAAGCTCCATTTTAGGTGGAGTTTTGATCGCATTTATTTAATATTTAGAATGCATGAAAAAAAAAAAACATATCATCATAATGATTGTAAAGGATAGGCAAAATTCCCAAAAAGGTGCAGTTCCCCTTTAACGTCAGTTGCCATGACGATCTTACATCTCTTTCTTAAGACTGATCGACGTTTTTTTAGCATCCGTAATTTATCCTGCAAAAAAAAAATGTTTTCCCCAACGTGTCTTGTTTGTATTTGACAAAAGTTTACAGCAATAACAATATCGAAAATGCTAACAAACAGCAATATCAGCAAACGGCGTGGTGGAAAAAACGAGCTAACAAGCTGACATTTGGCCGATAGCGCCTCCTAAGGTTTAAATCGTCACTACACGGCGAAAAGTTGTTGCGTCTTAGTCGTTTGATAATCAGGACACTTTGGGTGTTGTTCGCTTGTATTTGTGTATTTTGTAGACACATGATTGAAAGCAGCGATGATTGTCCAATGATGGACTATGGAAGAAGTTAGCAGGCTGGAGGACCATAATTGGATTTGGAGCGTGATGTCTTCACGTGTGTGTGTGTGTGTGTGTGTGTGTGTGTGTGTGTGTGTGTGTGTGTGTACAGAGAGGCTGCATTGGCTGCATGGCAAAATGAGAATGGATGGCATTGTAATTACGGAATAGAGATATCCACACACTGTGAAATTAGACACACAAAAAAAAAAAAAAACTCCCACAGGCTGTAAAGGGAAAGCGGTTGTCATGGCGATGAGATGTAGGGGCCATTGTGGTGTGTTTGCTTGTTTGTTGTTTTTTTAAAAAAAGACAGAAGTCAATGAGCGTCACTTTGTGCCTTTTAAACAGCCTCAACGTGACCTTCCGCACACGCCAGCCATCAATAATGACATTTTAGTGACAAACATTGACATTTACAGTCGTGTCAGCAGCCAGGAAGTGTCGGTTTAAACACGGCAGAGCTGCGTTCAACGACGTCAAATCGTTTTCAAACAAGTATTGCCAATGAACACAAATGTCGCCAGTTGACACAACACATTTGGAAACTGTATTTTTCCAAACAAGAAGAAGCTAAAAAAAAAACATTTAATGTGTAAAAGATGACGTTGCTTGTGTTTGTTGTTAAACATGCTGCTGTTGTCGTCCATCGCTTTAGACTAGAGATGTCCGATAACGGCTTTTTTGCCGATATCCGATATTCCGATATTGTCCAACTCTTAATTACCGATTCCGATACCAACCGATACCGATATATACAGTCGTGGAATTAACACATTATTATGCCTAATTTTGTTGTGATGCCCCGCTGGATGCATTAAACAATGTAACAAGGTTTTCCAAAATAAATCAACTCAAGTTATGGAAAAAATGCCAACATGGCACTGCCATATTTATTATTGAAGTCACAAAGTGCATTATTTTTTTTAACATGCCTCAAAATTTGGGACATGCTCTCCCTGAGTGAGCATGAGGAGGTTGAGGTGGGCGGGGTTGAGGTGGGGGGAGTAGGGGTTAGCGGGGGGTGTATATTGTAGCATCCCAGAAAAGTTAGTGCTGCAAGGGGTTCTGGGTATTTGTTCTGTTGTGTTTATGTTGTGTTACGGTGCGGATGTTCTCCCGAAATGTGTTTGTCATTCTTGTTTGGGTTCACAGTGTGGCGCATATTTGTAACAGTGTTAAAGTTGTTTATACGGCCACCCTCAGTGTGACCTGTAAGGCTGTTGATCAAGTATGCTTGCATTCACTTGTGTGTGTGTGAAAAGTCGTAGATATTATGTGACTGGGCCGGCACGCAAAGGAATTGCCTTTAAGGCACGCCCCCAATATTGTTGTCTGGGTGGAAATCGGGAGAAATTCGGGAGGGGCACTGAAATTCGGGAAGTCTCCCGGGAAAATCGGGAGGGTTGGCAAGTATGACTGGGAGACGCAACTGCTCTGTACTTTTCCCTACGTTCGTGTACCACTCCGTACAGCGGCGTTTTAAAAAGTCATACATTTTACTTTTTGAAACCGATACTGATCATTTCCGATATTACATTTTCAAAGCATTTATCGGCCGATAATATCGGCAGTCCGACATCTCTACTTGAGACTGTTGTGTTCTGTAGGGACCAATATGGCCGACAACAACCATGTTTGAGATATTTAGCTAGTCATCGAGCTAACATAGTGGTCTTACTACGTGTTGCTGTTTATCTGCCTTGTTGGATCAAAGTCTGCGACAAAACAGTCAGTTTGTAATAGTAAACATTACTGTTAGGGCTGGGTATCGTTTAAAAAATGTTCGATACCAGTACCAATACCAGTACCCTTAAAACGATACCGATGCCAACTGAGTACTTTATTCGATATTAATCATGTGATAATAACACAATGGGTTGCGTAATTTTCACCTCTCCTCCCCATTCAAGATTTTTTACACAAATACATATTGAAAGTGCTCAAATATTTATTAAATAACTGTACAGACATGTACAACAAAGTATTTATTCGGCTGTGTAATTAGCGACCAAGCTAAGCTAGCGTAAGCTCACATGTTTACGACATGCCCAAAACGATTTACTTGACAATTGTCATGATCCGTGGTCCGGATCATGTTTTGTATTTTCTGTTAGTTTTGGACTCCTTTAGTTCCTGTTTGTGCACCTCTGAGTTTGTTTTGGTTGCCATGGTTGCTCATTGTGTTCACCTGTCTCTTATTAGTGTTCACCCGCTCACCTGCTTCCCGAGCACTAATCAGAGGCATTATTTAAGCCTACCTTTGCCGGTCAGTGGGCCTGGCGTAATTTTTTGCTACATGCACCTGTTATGTTGAGTTTTGCCTTGTCTCTAGTTTATGCTAAGTGTTAGCTTCTATGTTTCTTGCGCTAAGTTTTTGCCTTAGCTTCCCGTGTGTTAGACACGCTTGCCTTTGTTGTTTGCCTGTATTTTGTAAGTTGGATGATTAATGAGGAATAAATCATATCCTACCTCATGCTTTCGTCCGGAGTCGTCCGTCTGCATTTCGGGAGAACGAACCCCGCAGTAAGCTGCGAAAACCCCGACGTGACAACAATACATGTTTTAACACACAAAAGGATGAGCACTGTTAACATAGTAACCATTTATATATTACCTGAAGTTATCGACGGTTGAGCAGTGTCCTGTTGAGATGACGACGACGATGCTGGTGTTGTAGAAGCTGACTTTTTAAACACATTACAGTTCTCCAACCTTAAAGGCCTACTGACATTTTCTTTTTTAAACGGGGATAGCAGGTCCATTCTATGTGTCATACTTGATCATTTCGCGATATTGCCATATTTTTGCTGAAAGGATTTAGTAGAGAACATCGACCATAAAGTTCGCAACTTTTGGTCGCTGATAAAAAAGCCTTGCCTGTACCGGAAGTAGCAGACGATATGCGCGTGACGTCACAGGTTGTGGAGCTCCTCACATCCGCACATTGTTTACAATCATGGCCACCAGCAGCGAGAGCGATTCGGACCGAGAAAGCGACGATTTCCCCATTAATTTGAGCGAGGATGAAAGATTCGTGGATGAGGAAAGTGAGAGTGAAGGACTAGAGGGCAGTGGGAGCGATTCAGATAGGGAAGATGCTGTGAGAGGCGGGTGGGACCTGATATTCAGCTGGGAATGACTAAAACAGTAAATAAACACAAGACATATATATACTCTATTAGCCACAACACAACAAGGCTTATATTTAATATGCCACAAATTAATCCCGCATAACAAACACCTCCCCCCTCCCGTCCATATTACCCGCCAATACAACTCAAACACCTGCACAACACACTCAATCCCACAGCCCAAAGTACTGTTCACCTCCCTAAAGTTCATACAGCACATATATTTCCCCAAAGTTACATACATGACATGCACATAGCGGCACGCACGTACGGGCAAGCGATCAAATGTTTGGAAGCCGCAGCTGCATGCGTACTCATGGTACCGCGTCTGCGCATCCAACTCAAAGTCCTCCTGGTAAGAGTCTCTGTTGTCCCAGTTCTCCACAGGCCAATGGTAAAGCCTGACTGTCATCTTTCGGGAATGTAAACAATGAAACACCGGCTGTGTTATCCGTCAGGGGGTGCATTCTACGGCGGGGGTGCGTTATACGGCACAACACCTGCCGCAATACACAGCTTCCCACCTACAGCTTTCTTCTTCGCTGTCTCCATTGTTCATTGAACAAATTGCAAAAGATTCACCAACACAGATGTCCAGGATACTGTGGAATTTTGCGATGAAAACAGACGACTTAATAGCTGGCCACCATGCTGTCCCAAAATGTCCTCTACAACCTGTGACGTCACGCGCAGGCGTCATCATACCGAGACGTTTTCAGCAGGATATTTCGCGCAAAATTTAAAATTGGACTTTAGTTGCAATGTTAAGATTTCATCACTGATATATAAACTATCAGACTGCGTGGTCGGTAGTAGTGGGTTTCAGTAGGCCTTTAAGTTTGCTCCGTGCTTGATGAGGTGTTTAATCATATTGCTAGTATTCCCCGTTTACCCCGAAATAATCTTGCCGCATTGTATGCATTTATTTGTACCCGGCGCCACAGGCGTGTAGTACAACCATACCTTTGACCATTTTGCTGCCGGCATCTCGGAATGATGGCCAGCCAATTCTGCACTGCTTCAACCCGCTTTACCGCCATACAAACTATTGTTGTCGCGGTGGTGGACCAATCACAAGGCGCATTGAATCGAAGATCGCTTGCAGTGATTGGCTGCGAGCAAAACCATAGAAACAGTAATTTTTTCTTGGTCTGGGTACAAAAAGAACCGATTACAGGTATCGTTTGACAGACGCAGTTTCGATACGACTTGGTATCGGGTTGTTTCGGTCGATACCTGAAAGGTATCGAGTACCGATACCCAGCCCTAATTACTGTAGAGTAGTGCAACTGCTACTGCCATTGTTTACAGATTAGCATTTAGTTCAGTTACAACACTAATGTTTGCTAGTAAGAGTATATACGTTTTGTTAGTATTTATGTTAGTGCAAACTTTACTACCTTCGTTGTCAGCACTAATAATATGGTAACTTAAGAGGACCCTTGGAGCAGATATAAAAACAATATATCAGTGAGATTGATTGTTAGAAACAATTGTTTTAAACCTACATTAACTTTATTAACTAACATATAGGCGTTCATCTGCGATTGGGCCGTCTTGTCAGAGAACATTCTGGCATGCTTTCAGGTATGCGACCACACCTGCTGCGTTACGTAACCTTACGCTAAACAAGAAGAGAACATTCCTCAATCAAAAGTCAAAGTACACCACGAGGATGTAATGGCTGCCTTAGATCCCACGTAAACCGTTGGTGTGGCCTCTGTGGAACTGTCTGGAAGGAACGTCCATCCATCAAGAGACACCTACGCTGTCTGGTCAGCAGGAGACGGACGGCCCACTTGGACCCACAGAGCTCTTCATCAACGTGTGGAAGACATTTATTATAGTAGACAAACATTCCTGCAACGTTAGAGAAAGTACGTCTTATCGAAATACTGTGTCCCGATACTTCAGTGACCTGACATGACACATGACACAGGAGCTCCATTGAAGAAGTACCTTGACACCTTGAGTGTCCATACCGAGCGGAATTGTTGCCATGGTAACACTCTAACAATACCACAATAAACTACAAAACGTGAATGCATAAAAGCTGAAGCCGAACTGAAATGCTAACAGTTAGCATGCTAGCCAGATAATGTCAGGTAACAACAAATATGACTTATCAGTTTGTATGTGTCAATTAGCAAATATATATGACTCTAAAGTGTGTATCTTCAAAAATATCTTAAAAGCTACCATATTAATGTTAGCATGCTAACAGTAAGCATGCGTCAAGTGCCGAAATATGACTTTGAAGTATACATCTGCAAAATCTTGCATGTTTATCTTAGCAGGCGTACATGCTAACATTAGCATGCTAACAGTTATGCTGCGTCAAGTACCAAAATATCCATCCGCGGGGGCAGCAGCCTAAGCAGAGAAGCCCAGACTTCCCTCTCCCCAGCCATTTTGTCCAGCTCCTCCCGGGGGATCCCGAGGCGTTCCCAGGCCAGCCGGGAGACATAGTCTTCCCAACGTGTCCTGGGTCTTCCCCGTGGCCTCCTACCGGTCGGACGTGCCCTAAACACCTCCCTAAGTAGGCGTTCGGGTGGCATCCTGACCAGATGCCCGAACCACCTCATCTGGCTCCTCTCGATGTGGAGGAGCAGCGGCTTTAGTTTGAGCTCCTCCCGGTTCTCACCCTATCTCTAAGGCAGAGCCCCGCCACCCGGCGGAGGAAACTCATTTCGGCCACTTGTACCCGTGATCTTGTCCTTTCGGTCATAACACAAAGCTCTTGACCATAGGTGAGGATGGGAACGTAGATCGACCGGTAAATTGAGAGCTTTGTCTTCCGGCTCAGCTCCTTCTTCACCACAACGGATCGATACAGCGTCCGCATTACTGAAGACGCTGCACCGATCCGCCTGTCAACCTCACGATCCACTCTCCCCTCACTCGTGAACAAGACTCCGAGGTACTTGGACTCCTCCACTTGGGGCAAGATCTCCTCCCCAACCCGGAGATGGCACTCCACCCTTTTCCGGGCGAGAACCATGGACTTGGACTTGGAGGTGCTGATTCTCATCCCAGTCGCTTCACACTCGGCTGCAAACCGATCTAGTGAGAGCTGAAGACCTTGTACCAAAATATGTGAGATGTATATCTGCAAAATCAGCTATAAAACTAGCATGCTAAAGTCAGCGTGCTAACAGTTAGTGTGCGTCAGACTATATCTGAGGTGTAAACCTTGAAAAATAGCTAAAAAAGCTAACATGCTAAAAACTAAGCATGTGTTACCGACCAACATATCTGACCAAAAAGTTAGCATACTAAAATCAGCATGCTAACCGTCAACGTTCCCTCTAAGGTGCGCGCCTGTGCAATTGCGCACTGCTCAAGCGTCCTCTGCGCACGGCAAATCTATGCCACGCACATAATCAAATAAAAAAATAAGCGCATAACAATTTTCGACACGACACGGACACGACAGAGAAAACAGTTTTCGTCATCATTGTTTAAATATTGTAACGTCTGTCGAGACGCTTTGAGGACATGAATTCCATCGATCACTTTACTGAGCAAAAGTCTTTATTGTCGACCATAAACACATCACCAAAACATTAGTAAAAAAAATTATATCTAGCAAAACTGGTCATTTTCTGCAGTACAAACCAGACCAAAAGCAACTTTGTTATATCAACAGCAGCCGCTCGCTCTTTCTCACTTGCGCCAACACATGCACATATGGCACTTAGCCAGTGATGCGTTTACAGCCACACAAAAAGTCGGACAACTCCAACACCACACATAAAGTGTCATTCCAGGTCGTTACACTATGATTTCCCAATCAAATGTGTGCTTATTCTAGTGTCATTTATTAGGAATCTTAATTTATAAATATTAATCATGAAATGCTGTTAGTATATTACATAAATACTAATACAAATATATTTTTTTACAAACAGGAAGTTGCGGGAATGTACACATGATCCCCTGCTTACATCTCATTGTGCAACATGTGAATGTTTTAATGGGAACTAAATGCAATGTCTGAAAAGGGTACAAATTATTTCCAAAGCAGGACCTCCACCCAGACAAACAATACAAGTACACAGTTCATGAACAACAATATTTTTTGTTATTGTCATTGTAAGTGGGCCTAAACACTTATATTAGAAAATAATCTCATGGAAATGACTGCTGTCATTTGATTATAATAATAAAAGAATGTTGTCTGTCTATCTGTGTTGGCCCTGCGATGAGGTGAGGACTTGTCCAGGGTGTACCCCGCCTTCCGCCCCAATGCAGCTGAGATAGGCTCCAGTTACCCCGAAAGGGACAAGCGGTAGAAAATGGATGGATGGATGGAGATTGAACTTGTTATTTAGTCAGGTTTGGGACAGGTGTGCTGCTGGTGTAGCCACAGTGTGCACGTCTGATGTTGCTCACATGGGCTCCACTGAATGCTCAGGGAGTTTTTGCGTTTGCTCACACACATGAAAAATTAGAGGGGACATTGCTAACTCGTGTGAGGTCACTAACCCACCACAGAAGCTACCTTAAAGCTACCTTAGAGAAGAGCCTTGACACCCGAATGGTTGCCATGGTAACACTAGAACAATATCACATTTGACTAAAAAAAATGTGTGAACGCTGCAAAGCAGGAGCCAAACTGAAATGGTAACCGTTAGCACATTAGCCTGATAGTGTCAGGTAATAAAAACTATAACTCAACAGTTAGCTTGTGTCAAGTGCCTAAGTATGTGACTGTGAGGTGTATGTCTGCAAATTTAGCCCAAAAAAGCTAGCATACCAATTTTAGCATGCTTACAGGCTAACGTTAGCATACGTTGAGTCAGTGAGGCTTATACCTGCAAAAAGAGCTAAAAACAAACAAACTGTCATGCTAAGGCTAACATGCTAAAGTCAACATGCTAACAATTAACATGTGTCAAGTACCAGCTATTGACTGTCACAAAAGTTGGTAGAAGTTGGTAGTTGACATCAATGGACACTATACATGTCAATACCTGGACTGTGAGGGTTTTGTTTTCCCGAGATGCAAGTAAAGCTGGATCGGACATGGAAAGCGCGCAAAAGGCGGAAATGCAAACTTGACTATGAAAACAAAACTAGCACAACGGCAGAACTGGACATAAAAACGAAAACACTTACTGTGGCATGAGCGCGCAGCATGAAATTAAAGGCCTACTGAAACCCACTACTACCGACCACGCAGTCTGATAGTTTATATATCAATGATGAAATCTTAAAATTGCAACACATGCCAATACAGCCGGGTTAGCTTACTAGAGTGCAATTTTAAATTTCGCGCAAAATATCCTGCTGAAAACGTCTCGGTATGATGACGTCAGCGCGTGACATCACGGATTGTAGAGGACATTTTGGGACAGCATGGTGGCCAGCTATTAGGTCGTCTGTTTTCATCGCAAAATTCCACAGTATTCTGGACATCTGTGTTGGTGAATCTTTTGCAATTTGTTCAATGAACAATGGAGACAGCAAAGAAGAAAGCTGTAGGTGGGAAGCGGTGTATTGCGGGCGGCTGCAGCAACACAAACAGCCGGTGTTTTTTAGATTTTAGTTTTTTAGATTAGATTTATTGGTCCCCTTGGGGAAATCCATTGTCACTGCCGTACATTTAAACACTAGACATTACACATCACACAAAAAAAAAATAACAAAAAGACATCATACATGACTAACACACATTTACAGGCTTGTCAGACAGGTCGGCCCGGCCTGCTGTTAAGGGCGGCTATAGCTGCAGGGATCAGGCTTTTCCTGAGGCGGGCCCTCCGGAATTTGATTGTTCTGTACCTGCGCCCTGATGGTAGTGGGATGATGTATTGGTGTCATTGTTTACGTTACCGAAAGATGACAGTCAAGCTTTACCATTGGCCTGTGGAGAACTGGGACAACAGAGACTCTTACCAGGAGGACTTTGAGTTGGATGCTCAGACGCGGTACCGTGAGTACGCATGCAGCTGCGACTTCCAAACTTTTGATCGCTTGCCCGTACGTGCCTGCCGCTATGTGCATGTCACGTACGTAACTTTGGGGACTTTGTGGAAATATATGTGCTGTATGAACTTTGGGGATGTGAACGGTACTTTGGGCTGTGGGATTGAGTGTGTTGTGCAGGTGTTTGAGTTGTATTGGCGGGTTATATGGACAGGAGGGGGGAGGTGTTTGTTATGCGGGATTAATTTGTGGCATATTAAATACAAGCCTGGTTGTGTTGTGGCTAATAGAGTATATATATGTCTTGAGTTTATTTACTGTTTTAGTCATTCCCAGCTGAATATCAGGTCCCACCCGAATCTCACAGCATCTTCCCTATCTGAATCGCTCCCACTGCCCTCTAGTCCTTCACTCTCACTTTCCTCATCCACAAATCTTTCATCCTCGCTCAAATGAATGGGGAAATCGTCGCTTTCTCGGTCCGAATCGCTCTCGCTGCTGGTGGCCATGATTGTAAACAATGTGCAGATGTGAGGAGCTCCACAACCTGTGACATCACGCGCACATCGTCTGCTACTTCCGGTACAGGCAAGGCTTTTTTATCAGCGACCAAAAGTTGCGAACTTTATCGTCGATGTTCTCTACTAAATCCTTTCAGCAAAAATATGGCAATATCGCGAAATGATCAAGTATGACACATAGAATGGACCAGCTATCCCCGTTTGAATAAGAAAATCGCATTTCAGTAGGCCTTTAACATCAGCATGAGAACTATGAACAGGCATGGAAACTGACAGAGGTAAACAGAGTTAGCGCGGGTGTCAGAAGTAATGTCGCCGGACAAACAGCCTGGCAACTGAAAGCTTAAATAATAGCGACATGATTAGTGACAGGTGTGCGAGTGCAAAACGTGAGACAGGTGCGTGACATGAGGACAGGTGAAAACTAATGGGTTGTCATGGAAAAAAAAAAGCAAGAGTGCACAACCAGGAACTAAAAAGCGTCCAAAAAACAAACAGCACATGGCCAAACAAAAACATGATCAACACAGACATGACAATACAGAAGAAAAATAACTTGGTAGGAGACAAAATGTGTGTAAACATTTTTTTTATGATCATTATAACTGTAAATTAATGTTATTCTTGGTATTATTATGTGTTCTTCGTTGTTAGATTTTTAGAGCAGTGACTCTCAAATTGTGGTACATGTACCACTAGTGGTTTTGGGGTTCCATTTAGTGCAGTGTTTTTCAACCTTTTTTGAGCCAAGGCGCATGTTTTTCATTGAAAAAATCCGGAGGCACACCACCAGCAGAAATCATTAAAAAATGTAACTCAGTAGACAATAAAAAGTTGTTGTCGCAATTGTTGGATATGAATTCAAACCATAACCAATTGTGCATCACTATAGCTCTTGTCTCAAAGTAGGTGTACTGTCACCACCTGTCACATCACGCCGTGACTTATTTTGAGTTTTTGGGTGTTTTCCCGTGTGTAGTGTTTTAGTTTTTGTCTTGCGCTCCTATTTTGGTGCAGTTTCATGTCTTCCTTTGAGCGCTATTCCCCGCACCTGCTTTGTTTTAGCGATCACGAATATTTAAGTTGTTGCTATCTTTTTTTGCGTGGACATTGTTGTCATGTCATGTACGCATGTACTTTTTGTGGACGCTCCACACGTTGTAAGTTTTTGCTGTCGTCCAGCATTCTGTTTTTGTTTACTTTGTAGCCAGTTCCGTTTTAGTTTCGTTCTACATAGCCATCCCTAAGCTTTAATGCCTTTTCTTAGGGGCACTCACCTTTTGTTTATTTTTTGGTTTAAGCATTAGACACCTTTTTACCTGCACACTGCCTCCCGCTGTCGTCTGCATCTTGTGACAACGTCAAACTTTTGCCGTCGTTCCCGACATCAACAAAGCAATCAGCTACCGGCTTCCACCTACTGATATGGAAGAGTATTACACGGTTACTCTGCCGAGCTCTAGACAGCACAGACACTCAACAACGGCACATTATTTGCAGTTTATAATTACTGGTTTGCAAAAAATATTTTTAACCAAAATAAGTGAAACTGTATAATCTCCCACGGCACACCAGACTGTATCTCACGGCACACTAGTGGTTGAAAAACACTGACCTAGTGGTACGCCAAATTATCACTTGATAGTTTTTCTATATTCAAACTGTGTGTAATGTTACAGTGACCAAAAATATGAAATTTATTGTTTAATAAAAACCTCTGCCTTGTTTTTAATAAGTACTTAGGCCTACTACGCTACTGTATTTTAATGTTGGTCATTATGGTGGTACTTTGAGGGCCCCGCTGCCTTGCGGGTTAGTCTGGGAAGACAAAAGGCTAGGGGAGCACACCCTGAGAGAAAAGCAAGTGCTGGTAAGCGCACCATAGACGGTCCTCCGACAGACTGGAGCTACAGCAGCCTTCTGCAGCTGTGAGGAGGTGCCGGTCGTCCTGGGTTTCCCTTTGCCACCGGATACAGCTCCCCACAGCGAAGAAGTGACGTTGGAGTCTGCGCGTCTCCCTCGTCGAAAAAGACCTCAACGGCGGAGTGGGCGGATGATGGTTGCATAGAAGATCCACAACGGTCACAAAGGTGGAAGAAGGCTGCAGCAAAGATGGGCCCCCCAATTGTCTTGGTCTCCATGCCATTGGATGGCCTTCTCTTTGCCAAGGACAGTGTGGTGGCTGTCTGTGCACCAGTCTCCCCACTTTAAAAGATTTCACACACAGGCGTTCTCCTGAAGGCAATCCCACCAACAGGAGGACAATCATACTCGTTTCGAGTGATCGCCGCCGCCGACGACTTGGAGGGCCAAGTGTTTTATGAGGTGGTACTTGGTGTGTATCAAATATACTCAAAAGACGGAAGGGAACGAACCAAATCTATGACTGGCTCATGAACATGAACGATTGTTTTGTTTTCATTTCATTTCTCGATCAACCAATCATAGTTGATTAAAGTACGGCAAGCTGCAAGGACCAAAATGTATTATTATGAAAAAATATATATATAGAGTAGTGAATGGGGAATATAAGTGTGAGACATGTCAAGTGTGGCGTGTAGCATGAGAAAGAGTTAAATTGTAGGGATGTCCGATAATGGCTTTTTGCCGATATCCGATATTCCGATATTGTCCAACTCTTTAATTACCGATACCGATATCAACCGATACCGATACATACAGTCGTGGAATTAACACATTATTATGCCTAATTTGGACAACCAGGTATGGTGAAGATAAGGTCCTTTTTAAAAAAATTAATAAAATAAGATAAATACATTTAAAAAAAATTCTTGAATAAAAAAGAAAGTAAAACAATATAAAAACAGTTACATAGAAACTAGTAATTAATGAAAATGAGTAAAATTAACTGTTAAAGGTTAGTACTATTAGTGGACCAGCAGCACGCACAATCATGTGTGCTTACGGACTGTATCCCTTGCAGACTGTATTGATATATATTGATATATAATGTAGGAACCAGAATATTAATAACAGAAAGAAACAACCCTTTTGTGTGAATGAGTGTAAATGGGGGAGGGAGGTTTTTTGGGTTGGTGCACTAATTGTAAGTGTATCTTGTGTTTTTTATGTAGATTTAATTAAAAAAAAAAAAAAAAAAAAAAAAAAACGATACCGATAATTTCCCAACATTACATTTTAAAGCATTTATCGGCCGATATTATCGGACATCTCTATTAAATTGCGTGACTTTCACACTCAAAGCGTGAAGTTTGGCAGTTCTGCTAACTCAGCTAGCATTTTGACCTTGGATTCATTCAAAAACAGTTGAGAAATGTGTGGAATGTGTAAGTTTGAAAAAAAATCCCATTGTTTTTGAATGGGAAAAAATGGTCCTGAAAAAAATTGGAATTCCTGCAAATGTGGGAATTTTGTGGAATATAAAAAAATGATAATACGTGTCATCAATGTGCTAAACATTTTGAAAGTGAAATGGTTTGAATTGATGAAAAATGTGGGAGAAGTCGGACAACAAATGGGGCTGAATAATAATTAGACTGTAGAGAATTCACACGATAAATCATTCAACCTGTCTGAAAGCAAATATGAAGTACACTAGGAGTGTCTTTTTTTTTTTTTTTTTTTTACTGAGAGAACTGGACCAACTAGTAGTTCTGGTAACAGCGGTCCACCTGGATCACCTTTAGGACACAGGTCATGTGACACATTGCTGCAGCACCTTTTAAATGGAGACTGGTTTCACTGCAGTGATATTCAAGACTAGATCAAAGCGTCATTGATAGCATCTGGTTCTATCCTGGTGAGTTAGCATCTCATTTTGACATCTGAGTGGTTAGCACATTAGCATCAGGTACATGTCAGCAGCTAGATCAGGGGTGTCAAACTCATTTTAGATCGGGGGGCCACATGGAGAAAAATCTACTCCCTAGTGGGCCGGACTGGTAAAATCACGTCACGATAACTTAAAAATAAAGACAACCTCAGATTGTTTTCTTTGTTTAAAAATAGAACAAGCACATTCTAAAATTGTGCAAATCATAATGTTGTTGGTTTTTTTTACACTTACATGTTGCGGTTAATAGTATTCTATTTTTATTTGTCGTTATTTATATTTTCTAAATAAATGATGGTGTTAATTTTCAATCTATCAAGATTAGAGATGTCCGATAATATCGGCCTGCCGATATTATCGGCCGATAAATGCTTTAAAATGTAATATCGGAAATTATAGGTATCGTTTTTTTTTTTATTATCCGTTTCGTTTTCTTTTTTCTTAATTAAATCAACACAAAAAACACAAGATACACTTACAATTAGTGCACCAACCCCAAAAACCTCCCTCCCCCATTTACACTCATTCACACAAAAGGGTTGTTTCTTTCTGTTATTAATATTCTGGTTCCTACATTATATATCTATATATATCAATACAGTCTGCAAGGGATACAGTCCGTAAGCACACATGATTGTGCGTGCTGCTGGTCCACTAATAGTACTAACCTTTAACAGTTAAATTTACTCATTTTCATTAATTACTAGTTTCTATGTAACTTTCTTTTTTATTCAAGAACATGTTTTTAGTTTATTTATCTTATTTTTTTTTTTTTTTTTTTAAAGGACCTTATCTTCACCATACCTGGTTGTCCAAATTAGGCATAATAATGAGTTAATTCCACGACTGTATATATCGGTATCGGTTGATATCAGTATCGGTAATTAAGAGTTGGACAATATCGGAATATCGGATATCGGCAAAAAAGCCATTATCGGACATCCCTAATCAAGATAAAAAAAGATATATCAAAATCAAATTACAGTATGTTATTTAGGAAGTTTGATCATTTTCCTCGACTGGTGCACTAACATCATGTGGTTTATTTTGTACATATGTAGCATCATCTACAAAGATACAAAGAATTGCTATTGCGACATCCAGTGGACACATTTAGAACAGTAGTTTCTTTCATTCAAAAATTTCAGGTTAATTTTTATACTTGGCAAACTCATCCCGCGGGCCGGATAAAATCTGTTCACGGTCCTGATCAGGCCCTGGGGCCGTACGTTTGACACCCTTGAGCTAAATGTTAGCCAGTGATATTGTGGCAGATATATTTGTAAAAAAATTCTGCGGGCTATAGAGCGATTTCTATTCAGGCTCCAGTACTCTGGAATGCCTTCCCGGTAACAGTTAGAGATGCTACCTCAGTAGAAGCATTTAAGTCCCATCTTAAAACTCATTTGTATACTCTAGCCTTTAAATAGACCCCCTTTTTATACCAGTTGATCTGCCGTTTCTTTTCTTTTCTGCTCTGCCCCCCCCCCCCTCTCCCTTGTGGAAGGGTGGCACAGGTCCGGTGGCCATGGATGAAGTGCTGGCTGTCCAGAGTCAGGACCCGGGGTGGACCGCTCTCCTGTGCATCGGTTGGGGACATCTCTGCGCTGCTGACCTGTCTCTGTTCGGGATGGTTTCCTGCTGGACCCACTATGGACTGGACTCTTACTATTATGTTAGATCCACTATGGACTGGACTTTCACAATATTATGCTAGATCCACTCGACGTCCATTGCATCCGGTCTCCCCTAGAGGGGGAATGGGGGGTGGGGTCAACCACATCTGCGGTCCTCTCCAAGGTTTCTCATTGTCATTCTCATCGACATCCCACTGGGTTGAGTTTTTCCTTGCCCTTATGTGGGCTCTGAACCGAGGATGTCGTTGTGGCTTGTGCAGCCCTTTGAGACACTTGTGATTTAGGGCTAAACATTGATTGATGATTGATTGATATAAGTTAGCATGTCTATTTAGGCAACTACTGTGCATGTGATAGCAGCCAGCCAGTATGGTAAATAAACTCAACTCCGTGAAGAGCAGTGCTAGACAGTGAGTTTACAGTCTGGGCTTCTAACCTACTAGATAGACTAGTAGGTTCGAGCAAGGAACACGACTAAACTGCGCTACATCATCACACGATCGCAGCTACATGTTGCAAGCTTTACATTAGCAAACGTGCTAGCAGTGACGTGATAGCAGTGACGTGATAGCGTCTCGATTTTGAATGGCAGCTAAATGCTAACATAAGCATGTTGGTAGATACATGGTAACAAATCAAATTTGTATGGCAGCAATAACATGTTAGCAAATTCACAAAGGTACAAGTTAGCAGCTACATGTTAGCAACTTCACATAGCTATAAGTTAGCAGCTAAATGTTAAAAAATTCTCAAAGCTAAAAGTTAGCAGCTACATGTTAGCAAATTCACAAAGCTACAAGTTAGCAGCTACATGTTGGCAAATTCACACAACTACAAGTTAGCAGCTACATGTTAGCAAATCCACAAAGCTACAAGTTAGCAAATTCAGAAAGCTACAAGTTAGCAGCTACATATTAGCAAATTCCGAAAGATACAAGTTAACAGCTACATGTAAGCAACTTCACATAGCTACAAGTTAGCAGCTACATGTTAGCAACTTCACATAGCTACAAGTTAGCAGCTACATGTTAGCAAATTTACATAGCTACAAGTTAGCAGCTACATGCCAGCAACTTCACATAGCTACAAGTTAGCAGCTAAATGTTAGCAAATTCACAAAGCTACAAGTTAGCAGCTACATGTTAGCAAATTCACAAAGCTACAAGTTAGCAGCTACATCTTAGCAACTTCTCATAGCTACAAGCTAGCAGCTACAAGTTAGCAAATTCACATAGCCACACATTAGCAGATACATGTTAGCAACTTCACATAGCTACAAGATAGCAGCTACATGTTAGCAACTTCACATAGCTACAAGATAGCAGCTACATGTTAGCAACTTCACATAGCTACAAGATAGCAGCTTCATGTAAGTAAATTCACAAAGCTACAAGTTAACAGTTACAAGTTAGCAACTTCACATAGCTACAAGTTAGCAGCTACAAGCTAGCAACTTCACATAGCTACAAGTTAGCAGCTACATGTTGGTCAATACAGAGCTTAAATTTAAGTATATTAAAAGTTGTTGTGTTTGTCTGCCACCACGCCGCTGTTCTGACTGTTAACCACTGCAGGGAATAATACTCATTGCCCTGCGGGAGTTAGCGTCCATTAAACAAAGACTTCCTGTTGCTTTTGGCCCGACGTTGGCCGCATGAGAACCACAGAAAGAAAGGAAGAAAAAAAAGAGTCACATGGATCCAATAAAAGCTTCTTTATGGACTTTCCCATAGAAAATACATTCATACATAAATGACAAACATCGTTATGGCAACAAAGAGGAAAGGAAGCTTCTGGCATGTTTGACACAGACAAGTCACATGGCAAATAAAAAAAAATAAAAAATAAAATAACTAGAATATTCTAGCCTCCGGAACAGTTCTACGTCTTTTTATTCTCCATACGAGGATGACGAAAGATGAAACACAAGCAATTTTATTATTATTATTATCATACGTTTTTTTGGTCCCCTTTGAAAATGGAGGCCCTCGTTATAAAAGCTCTTAGTGTAAAAAAAAAAAAAAGCAAACAATGGCCTCCTTGTGTGACAAGAAGGCAGGCCTGTCGCCGCGTTCTTTGTGTCAGCGCTTTAAACCCGTCGAGCTGGTCGTCTGGTGGCCGAGACGCTGACTCACACCTTATTGATAAATCCCCGACCACGACGACGTTCACTACACGGTAGTGAACCTGCACAGCCCACTGCGTTGACGTTGACTCAAAAAACAACAAATTACAAAACACGTCTTGTCGTTATTGTCGTTATTTTAATGTGGCGGGGGTGGGGGGGGGGGGGGGGGAATGTATGCCGTAAAGCTATTCCGTGTGTGTGTGTGTGTGTGTGTGTGTGTGTGTGTGTGTGTGTGTGTGTGTTATGTAGAAGAGGACAAGGCCACTTATGTAAGGCATCAGTAAGGTCAACAGTGCATTTACAACACAAACAACAAATTAAAAAAAAGAAGCCTGCGATGAGGGACACTCGCCAAGCGACGTTAGTGGTATTCCCAGACGTACGTCTTCTTCTACGGGATGAAAGTAGCCGCCACTCCTCCATCCAACCTCTCCTATCGACCGTTTTGCACGACAACCACAAACATGTGACATTCTCACATGGAAACGTTTGAAAAGGTTTGCCCAACTTTTGACAAAACTATGAAAAGAAGAGTGTAGTATGCATGCCAGGCCACTAGTTGGCAACGTACAATTTTGTGTTATAAGCAATTATGTATTTGAAACGCCCTAGTATGAATTAAAAAGGTTCGTCTGTAAACGGTGATGCAATTTCGGACAGCAATTATGTAATTGCACAATAAAAATGTTTGATGTGTGTTACTGTCCGGGGGTGTCAAACTCGCGGATAAAAATGTACTCCCAAGTGGGCCGCACTGGCAAAATCACGGCACGATAATTTAAAAATAAAGAAAACTTCAGATTGTTTTGTTTAAAAATAGAACAAGCACATTCTGAAAATGTACAAATAATAATGTTGTTTTTTTTTACTTACCGTATTTTTCGGACTATAAGTCGCAGTTTTTTTCATAGTTTTCGACTTATATATGTTTTTTTCCTTTTTTATTATGCATTTTCGGCAGGTGCGACTTATACTCCGGTGCGACTTATACTCCAAAAAATACGGTACATGTTGCGGTTAATAGTATTCTATCTTTATTTGTCGTTATTTTATACTTTCTGATTAAATGACGTGATAATGTTCATCAATCAACTCATTGGTGTTCATTTTCAATCTATCAAGATAAACAAATAATATCAAAATCAAATTACAGGATGTTATTTATGTAGTTTGCTCATTTCCCTCGACTGGTGCACTTTATTTTTTGACATACACTGCAAAAACTGGAATCTAAGTCAGATTAAATATCTCAAATAAGGGTGATATTTGCTTATTTTCTGTCTGATTAGATAATTCTTCTCACTAAGCAGATTTTATGTTAGAGTGTTTTACTTGTTTTAAGGGTTTTGGTCCTAAATTATCTCAGTGAGATATTACAGCTTGTAGCTGAGATGTTATGACCTATATTGAGTACCGTATTTTTCGGACTATAAATCGCAGTTTTTTTCTTAGTTTGGCCGGGGGTGCGACTTATACTCAGGAGCGACTTATGTGTGAAATTATTAACACATTACCGTAAAATATCAAATAATATTATTCAGCTCATTCACGTAAGAGACTAGACGTATAAGATTTCATGGGATTTAGCGATTAGGAGTGACAGATTTTTTGGTAAACGTATAGCATGTTCTATATGTTATAGTTATTTGAATGACTCTTACCATAATATGTTACGTTAACATACCAGGCACGTTCTCAGTTGGTTATTTATGCCTCATATAACGTACACTTATTCAGCCTGTTGTTCACTATTCTTTATGTATTTTAAATTGCCTTTCAAATGTCTATTCTTGGTGTTGGGTTTTATCAAATAAATTTCCCCAAAAAATGCGACTTATACTCCAGTGCGACTTATGTTTTTTTCCTTCTTTATTATGCATTTTTGGCCGGTGCGACTTATACTCCAGTGCGACTTATACTCCAAAAATACGGTAAAACATGCTTGAAACTAGAATATCAACTGTTGCAAAGCTGTGTCATCAACACTCACAAGTATAAAACTACTTTTTTAAAGTAATCATTTCTTACTTCAAGCATGAAAAAAAAATCATGATGCAGAGCACATATCCTTATGTCAAGATAATGGCACTAACATTTGCTTAATTTAAGAATATTTTTCAACATATTAAGCAAAAAGGTCTCTTTTTTTTTTAACCAAGAAAAGTGCACTTGTTATTATAGTGAGAATATACTTATTTTAAGGTATTTTTGCGTTCATTGAGGTTAGCTAATTTTACTTGTTTTGGAAAGTCTTGACAAGCCGAATTTTCTTGTTCTATTGGCAGATAATTTTGCTTAGTTCAAATAAAATACCCCTAATTTTTGTATTTTTTTTCTTCTTATTTTTGAACACTGACTTTTTGCAGTTTTTGTAGCATTATCTACAAAGATACAAATAATTGCTATTGCGACATTTAGTGGGACACATTTAGAACAGCAGTTTCTTTCATTCAAAAATTTCGGCTCATTTTTTATACTTGGCAAACTCTTCCCGCGGGCCGGATAAAACCTGTCGTACGTTTGACACCCCGGGTTTAGTCGCTAAAACAAAAAATGGCAGAAGGAAAAATGCCATCATGAGGACTACGATCAAAATTAGGTCATATTTTCATCCAATTATGGTGATAGTATGAGAACGCCCACAGATGAATAAATACGGGATCTTCTGTCACGGGTTTAATCCGTCAATTCTGCCCCAAAACGAGGCGGACCACAGCACAAGTTTTGTTGGCCGGGCCCGCGGCATATTGTCGAAATAAAGTAAAGAACGCTATGGCAGAATGTAGGGGAAGAAAGAGCAAAAACAAAAAAGCTGAAATTTGACATGAATAACAATGCACTTTTGTCACCTAAAACACAAAGTTTTGTCTTTTAATATTTAAAATATGTTTAAAAAAAACGTTCTTTTTTTTAAAAAATTTTTTTTTTTAATAAATAAAAAAATATCAAAAATGGCCCCTGCATGTTTCGGCTTTTCAGTACGTGGCCTTTTAGTGGAAAAAAGTTCGGACACTTCTGATCTCGAATATCGCATTTTTTCCATGTAAAAAGTTCTACGGATGTTATAAAACACTGAGTATTTTACAGGCCAATTATGCTCAGCAAGAACGTGTACTAAGTAGTACAAAGTAACCAAGTCTACGGGTAGTAGTTAGCATGCTGCCAAAAAGAAATAAAAAATACGACTCTTGTCTACAGGAAAATGTGTTTTTAATTTTGAGAAGATTTGTCTTAAGTGCCTTATTTTGTGAAGGTGATGCTTTTTTTTTTTAAAACATGCGTTAGGATGTTAATTTTTTTTTTTACTTAAATCGGAATCGTGATTCTTTATCCGATTTTTCTTTTTTTTATCGATTCCTGACAATTATTAATGGCTTAAAAAAAGAATAATTACAATCAAATCTTGAAAATGATGGGTTGATTATTCAATTAATAAAAACATGTCTTTAATTTTGAGAATATTTGTCTTAAGTGCCTTATTTTGTGAAGGTGATGCTTTTTTTTTTTTAAACATGCAATAGGGTGTTAAAAAAAATCTACTTACATCGGAATCGTGATTCTTAATCCGATTTTTTTTTTAATCGATTTTTGACAATTAACAGCTTCAAAAAATTATAATTAAAATCAAATCTTGAAAATGATGGATTGATTATTCAATTCATAAAAACATGTTTTTTAGCTGATCTTTGTGCTTATTCAGCACTCTAATAATCAGTAACCTGTTTGACAATGTTGTAGAATGTTTATACCAAATAATATATTGCGAGAATCAGTTTGAATCGAGAATCGATTCTGAATCGAATCACGCGTTGTTTGGTGAGGTTTACATGCGCAAGCTCCCGTCTATTTACAGCCGAGTTGTGAAGTCGCCGTCATTCTCAGACGTTTGCAGTGGCGGTTGTCATGGAAACGTGTGCCAAACAAGCGTGTAAAAAAAACAATAAAACCGAGTGGCGTCGCTGCGAGTGTACGTAGTTTGCGTCATGGCACGGACGACAAAATGAGCTTTATAGTGTGTATGTTTTCAGACAGGCTATGTTATACATTGCACATTTATTAGCTGCACTTAAAAAAAAAAAAAAAAAAAACACCTTTCGCCTCTTTCTTTTTTTGTTCTTTTTCTAAATAAGCAAGGAGCTGTAGTTCCACCTCCAGGTCACATGGGGCACACTTTTTTCGTTGCAAACAAACAAACAAGCCCCTTTCACCTCTGCTTTCTCTCTGCATTCATTCGCAGACAATAGACGGCATTCACGCGCACGTCCGCATGCACGCTCCATGGCAGGCATCCATCACAGTCCAAACACACGCACCCCCCCCACCTACAACTCCCCAATAATCCTCCATGGTGGGTGGGGGGTGGGGGATTAAAAAAGCCATACAGAAGAGTTTCCTCCCGTCCTCACTACATCATTCAAGAGCCGTCTCCACAGCGAGGCACTGAGCACGGTGCAAATGATAGCCTGCCTTGACTTCTTCTCTTCCTTCCTGCTTTTCCACTCAATGGAACGCCGTGATCCCCCCCCCTCACGAGGGCAGGGGGGACGCCCCGGCCTCGCCTTTGTCGCACAGGTCAGGAAACATCCGCCCGATTCATCCCGCAGGGCCTTCCACGCCAACGCCGCCTTAGATGTGGCGCTTCATGTGCAGCGCCAGGTGGTCGGAGCGGGAAAAACACCTGCAAAAAAAAAGAAAAAAAAGTAGGACTTTAATATTTATTCATCTTGTTGAAAGAAAAAAAGTTTTTGGTTCTCAAATGAAATACTTCGATTTTTTATTTATTTTTGTCCTGTCCGGCTACTCAGCCAAATCATATTGATTGATGTAGATGCCTAAATTTGCTGTGCAGATTTACTTTACAAAAGAGAAGTGTGGGCTACTTCTCTTTTTTTGTATCTGACTTTATTAAATGGATTTATATTAATGTTTGGCGCAGCCGGACCGTAGCAGAAAAGAAGTGAGAGGGGGGAAAGTGCAGGGACAAGAGGGGGATAAGACAGAGAGACAACAACATCAGCAAATACGACATATACAAATATGATGGTAAAAGTGATAGCAAAGAAGCAGTTAGTGAAGTAAATATTAATAATACATAAATGACAATGAACATTATTGCACTACAAATGGAGCAATACAAATACCAATAGCAATAGCACTATTGATAATGAATAATAACAATGAATACCTCTATTATCAACAATACAATTGTTTCAAGTGCAACAATACATATACAGTATGTAATGGTAACTTGAAATACAAAAGAAAGCAGATAAATGGAAGGGAAGAAAGAGAAGCGAACTGTATTAACCTTGTAGATTGTTATAGTAACAATAGGTTAAGCTTTGTCAGTGTTCCGTGTGTTACCCAGTTTCCCCTAGGGCAACAACATTAATATATGTTGGATGAAACGTGATTATATGCATGAGTGTATGTATGAATATGTGCTTGTATATGTACAGTATGTGTATATGTATGTTTGTACAGTGAATGTATATGTACAGTATGTGTATATGCATGTTTGTACAGTGAATGTATATGTACAGAATGTGTATATGTATGTTTGTACAGTGAATTTATATGTACAGTATGTGTATATGTATGTTTGTACAGTAAATGTATATGTACAGTATGTATATATGTATGTTGTACAGTAAATTTATATGTACAGTATGTGTATATGTATGTTTGTACAGTGAATTTATATGTACAGTATGTGTATATGTATGTTTGTACAGTGAATATATATGTATAGTCTGTGTATATGTATGTTTGTACAGTGAATGTGTGTGTGGATGTATGTACCGTGAGTGTGTATGTGTTTTTGTGTATTTATGTGGGACCGTAGGTACCTATGTATGTAGGTAAGTACTAGAGATGTCCGATAATATCGGGCTGCCGATATTATCGGCCGATAAGTGCTTTAAAATGTAATATTGGAAATTATCGGTATCGGTTTCAAAAAGTAACATTTATGACTTCTTAAAACGTCGTTGTGTACACGGACGTAGGGAGAGGTACAGAGCGCCAATAAACCTCACAAGTGAATGCAAAGCATACTTGGTCAACAGCCATACAGGTCACACTGAGGGTGGCCGTATAAACAACTTTAACACTGTTACAAATATGCGCCACACTGTGAACCCACACCAAACAAGAATGACAAACACATTTCGGGAGAACATCCGCGCCGTAACACAATATAAACACAACAGACCAAATACCCAGAACCCCTTGCAGCACTAACTCTTCCGGGACGCTACAATATACACCCCCCCTCAACCCCGCCCACCTCAACCTCCTCATGCTCTCTCAGGGAGAGCATGTCCCAAATTCCAAGCTGCTGTTTTGAGGCATGTTAAAAAACATAATGCACTTTGTGACTTCAATAATAAATATGGCAGTGCCATGTTGGCATTTTTTTCCATAACTTGAGTTGATTTATTTTGGAAAACCTTGTTACATTGTTTAATGCATCCAGCGGGGCATCACAACAAAATTAGGCATAATAATGTGTTAATTTCACGACTGTATATATCGATATAGGTAATTAAGAGTTGGACAATATTGGAATATCGGATATCGGCAAAAAAGCCATTATCGGACATCTCTAGTAAGTACCAATGTGTGCGCTTATGTATGTATTAATGAATGAATATACGTGTATATGTGTAATTGTGTGTATGTGAGTATGTATGTGCATGAAATGCTCCTATAAGTAGACTTTACTATGTATACTATACACACTGTGTATTTAGTGTTCGTAATAACGCTGTTACTTTCACTAGAAACGAGTGATTTAATTAATTACTTTTAAGTCTGTTTGATAGCTTGATGTAATGTGGCACGCTACTTTTGATGTGGTTTTATGTCAACAGCAAGACCGCGTCAGAAGTGCAGCGAGTTCAATGCGGGAAATATCTTTTCACTAGTGAGAGCAACAAGCAGCACCGCACTAAAATGAACTTGACATCAAACAGGAAGAGGCATCATCACGCTGTGACACAGCAGACGACAACATGCACGTACACGACAAAGCAATGATTGAAGTGACAAACTCGCCATCCAAGCAATACACCGTTTGTTGACATGACGATACGACAGCGCACGAAAGCACATGCAATGTATTTATTAACCGGAGCTAACGCAATCCGGTGAAAAGATTAAAAAGGGCTGGCGTCAGACTGCCGCTGCTAACTGCTAAAGCTAACAAACACAGCTCTGTTGAAACCCTCGGTGACATCACACGCCACTTGGCAACAGGCTCCGCCTTTTAAAAGCACAGACACACGCACACTGCTCTATTTAAAACGTCTATCAACTGCAAATGCCCGATATTTTTAAAGTAACGTATTAATTACTTTCCAGAGTAATTAATTACATTTATTTAAGACTAATTCAGTTAGTAATTCAATTAATGTTTTGGTAAAGTAACGAGTAACTATAATTACTTTTTAAAAGTAATTTTTAGAACACTGGCCAATACTGCCCCACATCCAGTACCGGCATGTTAAACATTCTTTACTTTGCTTTTAGGTTTGTGAAGGTTTGTTTGTCCCTCCAGTTCCGCTACGTAGCCAAGATGGCGACTACTAGGGTGGTAAGTACAGATGTCCGATAATTACTTTTTTGCCGATATTCCGATATTGTCCAACTCTTAATTACCGATTCCGATACCAACTGACACCGATATATACAGTCGTGGAATTAACACATTATTATGCCTAACTTTGTTGTGATACCCCGCTGGATGCATTAAACAATGTAACAAGGTTTTCCAAAATAAATCAACACAAGTTATGGAAAAAAATGCCAACATGGCACTGCCATATTTATTATTGAAGTCACAAAGTGCATTATATTCTTTAACATGCCTCAAAACAGCAGCTTGGAATTTGTGATATGCTCTCCCTGAGAGAGCATGAGGAGGTTGAGGTGGGCGGGGTTGAGGGGGGGAGGGGGGGGGATAGCGGAGGGTGTATATTGTAGCGTCCCGGAAGAGTTAGTGCTGCAAGGGGTTCTGGGTATTTGTTCTGTTGTGTTTATGTTGTGTTACGGTGCGGATGTTCTCCCGAAATGTCATTCTTGTTTGGTGTGGGTTCACAGTGTGGCGCATATTTGTAACAGTGTTAAAGTTGTTTATACGGCCACCCTCAGTGTGACCAAGTATGGGTTGCATTCACTTGTGTGTGTGAAAAGCCGTAGATATTATGTGATTGGGCCGGCACGCAAAGGCAGTGCCTTTAAGGTTTATTGGAGCTCTGTGCTTCTCCCTACGTCCGTGTACCACTCCGTACCGCAACGTTTTAAAAAGTCATGCATTTTTCTTTTTGAAACCAATACCGATAATTTCCGATATTACATTTTAAAGCATTTATCGGCCGATAATATCGGCAGTCCGATATTATCGGACATCTCTAGTGGTAAGTGTTCATCAAATGCACATTTATGAGTGTTTTAGCCACAACCACAGGGCACTGACTGTGTACTGCATTTAAATGCACTTCGCACTCATATACGACTATGTGTAAGTACGTTAAGTGTGCCAATTGACACAGCATTTGTTAGCAACGTTAGCATGCTTTCACTCTTACACTATTCCCTTTTGAATGCAGCGTCTATTCTTATACCCATCACAGGGTTTCTCCTACATAGTCTGCTCAGTGGCCTTGTGGTTAGAGTGTCCGCCCTGAGATCGGTAGGTCGTGAGTTCAAACCCCGGCCGAGTCATACCAAAGACTATAAAAATGGGACCCATTACCTCCCTGCTTTGCACTCAGCATCAAGGGTTGGAATTGCGGGTTAAATCACCAAAATGATTCCTGAGCGCAGCCACCGCTGCTGCTCACTGCTCGCCTCACCTCCCATGGGGTGGAACAAGGGGATGAGTCAAATGCAGAGGGTAGTTTCACCACATCTAGTGTGTGTGTGACTATCTGTGGTACTTTAACTTAAACTTTACCTTTACGTGTAATTGATTGTGGTGCACCACAACAACAAAATAAACCTGCCACACCTTAAAAAAAATGTTCCCCATATTAAAGAGTTGTTTTTTTTATACATGAAAACAAATTTAAGTACCGTATTTTTCGGATTCTAAATCGCTCCGGAGTATAAATCGCACCGGCCGAAAATGCATAATACAGAAGGAAAAAAAACATATATAAGTCGCACTAGAGTATAAGTCGCATTTTTTGGGAAATTTATTTGATAAAAGCCAACACCAAGAATAGACATTTGAAAGGCAATTTAAAATAAATAAAGAATAGTGAACAACAGGCTGAATAAGTGTACGTTATATGAGGCATAAATAACCAACTGAGAACGTGCCTGGTATGTTAACGTAACATATTATGGTAAGAGTCATTCAAATAACTATAACATATAGAACATGCTATGCGTTTACCAAACAATCTGTCACTCCTAATCGCTAAATCCCATGAAATCTTCTCCCTCGGTGTCGCTTCTAAACAACTCTGCCAACTCCAAAGGTAGACAATGCGCCGCTTCCTCTTCTATCGGTACGTCTAGTCTCTTACGTGAATGAGCTAAATAATATTATTTGATTTTTTACGGTAATGTGTTAATAATTTCACACATAAGTCGCTCCTGAGTATAACTCGCACCCCCGGCCAAACTATGAAAAAAACTGCGATTTATAATCCGAAAAATACGGCAATACATTATGAATGTATAGTCTGTATAAAGTCTATTATTTACGTACTATTTGCCATAATAAAAACATCTCAAATATCCACAATATGTTTCTCTATGCTTTATTTTGAAAAAAACAACAACAAAAACATGCCTGTCAGCATAAGCGCTACAGCTGGCTGCGGACCTGATCCACCCTGGAATGAAGTTGGCACTCGACAATAGTGAGAAAGGAAAGTTGAAGAGAAAGGAATTCCAAGGTAATTAAATGCATTTCTTGTTCAAGCCTGTGTAAGCTACTCTAATTTTGCCATTACCACTGCCAAAATGTGTATGGAGTGTGCATGTTATCCGTGTTTGTGGGGTTTTCTACGGGTACTGTGGCTTCCTCCCACATTCCAAAAATATGCATGTTTGCTTCATTGGAGAAGCCCCCACCGCCATATACAGTACCGGCTAAAAATTTGTACACACCTTCTCATTCAATGGGTTTTCTTTATTTTCATGACTATTTGCATTGTAGATTGTCACTGAAGGCATCAACACTATGAATGAACACATGTGGAGTTATGCACTTAACAAAAAAAGATGAAATAACTGAAAACATGCTTTATATTCTAGTTCCTTCAAAATAGCCACCCTTTGCTCTGATTACTGTTTTGCACACTCTTGGCATTCTCTCCATGAGCTTCACGAGGTAGTCACCTGAAAGGGTTTTCACTTCACAGGTGTCATAGTTTTGATGCTTTCAGTGACAATCTACAACACGGGTGTCAAACTCAAATACAGAGTGGGCCAAAATTTAAAACTGAACAAAGCCGCGGGCCAAGTTTGAACAAATTAACCTTTTAATAGGGACCCAAACAAGTTTTGCATTGAATATTGAACAAGCAAGGCTTATATAACTTTATAGTGACATGCAAAATCGAGTTTCAAATAATGATAATAATAATTAATAAATATCAATGGCATATCAAATACAATTTAAATAAAAATTGAATGCCTATTTTCTATTTGCAGCCTTCTGAGGTAAATATCAACATTAACTTTTTCCACAGGCTAATAAATTTGAAAATAAAATAACAATGAATAAAACAACCATTCAGGACTTTAAACTGCTCAGTTTGCAACACACTGATCTAATCTGATGTGCCCAAGCCAGATACCTGCCATCTTTTCTTGGATGCTAGTTCATTAATGTTGGGGCTCAGGCTTTGAGCTGAGCTTCATTATTGAACGAAGGTGTTCATCAGTCATTATATCTCGTCCACCCGGACCACAGTCTTGGGGGAGTGCCTTAAATGCACTGCCTACGAGCTATCGTCACGTCCGCTTTTCATCCATTCTAACATCGTTCAGATCCAGTCACAAAATATGTGCGGCTTCTGTACGCACACACGAGTGAATGCAACGCATACTTCATCAACAGCGATACAGGTTACACTGAGGGTGCCAGTATAAAAAACTTTAACACTGTTAGAAATACACGCCACACTGTGAATCCACACCAAACAAGAATGACAAACACATTTCAGGAGAACATCCGCACCGTAACACAACAGAACAAATACCCAGAATCCTTTGCAGCACTAACTCTTCCGGGACGCTACCACCAAACCTCCCCCCCCCCCCACACACACACACCTTGTAGCGTCCCGGAAGAGTTAGTGCTGCAAAGGATTCTGGGTATTTGGTCTGTTGTGTTTATGTTGTGTTACGGTGCGGATGTTCTCCCGAAATTTGGCCCGCGGGCCAGAGTTTGACACCCATGATCTACAATGTAAATAATCATGAAAAACCTGGAAACCCTGCATCTACAACATTCCATTAATGGATTGTGTACAAATGTATGTTCTCGTGTTATTTTAGAACTTTTTGTTTATATCCGAGACACCTTCTAAGCTAACGTTGGCATGCTCGCCCTTAGAAAGCAAACCGAGAAAAAGCTTATATGCAAGTATGGGGTTGAGAAAGTCTTTATGGAGCACTAAACCTCTCCTCATGCCTCCGTGTGGATTCAAACAATGAGCAACTTTTTTTTTTAATTCAACTCCTTGACCTTGGGTGTCATCCATACATCCATCACCGCAGCTCCTTTCTGTCTCATCGACGCAAAACATGAAACTTTGGAAGTCATGAACGCCGTCTGCAGTTTGCATCCAAACGACTCATGCAAGTTAACTCAAGTGAGTCAGGTCAGGTAGGCTTTTTAAAGGCGGTAAACAAAGGTGGCGTCTGACCTGTCGCAGTGGCTGCATTTGAAGGGCTTGGCTCCGGTGTGCTTCCTGAAGTGACGCGTCAGCTCGTCGCTTCGCGCAAAACGCCACTCGCAGCCTTCCCACGAGCACCTGTACGGCTTCTCACCTGACACAAAACACAAAAACACTTCAGAAAAACATTCCTGGCGGTCCCAATCAAGAACGTCACATGATCGCACAATTTAACATGAGGGAAGAATAAGACTTTCTGAATCCCCCATGACTCAGCAATTACTGATGATTGAATCATATCATAACATGTTGACACAGTAATTGATAAATGTAGTTATCATTAAAAAGTTTGTCTTTTGTTTAAAAATTTTAAAAATAAGGACAGACCGAAAGAGAGAATGTCTAACAATAAATAATGCAAGCGGTGACAGAAGGAACAAAAGAAAATAATAAATCAAAATTAATGAAATTAAAATAAATAGTAAAGAGGTGAAACAAATGATTAAATAAGTAAGCAATTGTGAGGAAAAATAACGACAAAACACAGATTGATGAAAAAATAAGTTGTATATTTAAATATAAAATATTTTGTCAAATAAAAAAAATGGGTAAGTACAAATTTAAAAATAAAATGTGTGTATAAAATAATTTGAAATAAATAGAGATTCAAGATAAATTAATAAATACAAATTAAACAACTGACAAAAACATTGTAGGATGCATTTAAAAATACAAGAATGCATGAATAATGATTAACAAATGATACATTTGAATTGTGGAAATTGGCAGGTTTCAGTGTACATTTGTATTTAATATTGTGCATGTTTTTTAGCAAGCAAATAATTAGCAAAATAAAACTTTTTTGATTTTTACACATGTTGCCTTCACATCTGTGTTAAAACGTTTCATTTTAACAAAATGTTTGCTTTTTTAAAAATTGTACAAAATAATAAAGCAAGAATCGTTTGTTTTAACATTTCTGAAAATACATTTCTATAGGTTTGATTATTGTATGAAAAATAAAGGTTTATTTCACATATTTTTTTTAATGCTTACACCCTTTTTGCATTAATATATTCTTTCAATTATCAAAAGAAAACTTGGTTGACAATTGCATGTTTCCTCCACTTCTGTGGAAATCCTGTTATAATGTTTGTTTTATTTAAATTTAAACATATATAATTAATATTCATATTGAATTATTGTTACTAAATAATAAAGCAGAAATTATTTTTTTAAATTTCTGAAAATACATTTATGAACGTTAGTTTTTTCTAAATACAAAATAAAGCAATGTTTATTTTTGTAATGTTTTTTTATTTTTACTAATATCTAAAATTATAAAATAATAATACAAAAATAATATTAATAATACCCCGAGAATGTTTTTTTGGAATACAAAATAGAGCAATTTTTATTTTTGTAATGTTTTTTTTTTTCATTTTTACTAATAAAATCTAAAATGATAAAATAATAATAATACAAAAATAATATTAATAATACCCCAAGAGGGACAAGCGGTAGAAAATGGATGGATAATAATAATAATTGTAATTAAATTAAAACCAAAATGTTTATTTTCAGTTTAATTTTTTTTTACTTTCCTTTTTGTCCAATAAATAACGAAGCAAGATGTTTTTAAATAGAAAATAAAGCAATAATGTTTTAGGTTAGTTTCTGTGAAGGCTTTGATCCAAATGAGGAATCTTCTTCTTTGTTTCACTGCTGTTCATCGTGTAAAGACGATGTTACGACTATGCAAGCTGAAGGAGGAAAACAAGCCACCAGCTTATGTAACGTGTGTGTGTGTGTGTGTGTTTCCCATTATAGTGTGTGGGGGCCTCTCATGGCTGGGAAGGATGCTCGGAATGCCACTTCCTCCGCTAATGTGCTGCGCGGCTGTAAACAGCTTGGCAGGGGTCGAAGGTGACGAGGGAAACTGCTCACATTTGAACCGAGACAAATGCCAGATTCCCTTTCCCCCCCCCCCCCCTCCGTGTACAGCGTTCCCAGGATGAAACGTGAGCCGTGTTTGCAGGACACACATGCTCTTGTCTGCCTGTAAAGTACTGACTCCTCCCCCTCATGACATCATGTCACGTTCCCGTGTGATGAGGTCACAGGCGACGACGGCATTCCCTCTGGAAGATATTCCAAGTATGTGGTAGCGTTTTAGGGGGATGGGGAGGTCTGTGTTGTTTTTCTACCTCCGATCTTTAGTGTCAGGACAGGAAGCTCGTTGAAATATTTGTATATTCTACTTTAAGACACCATTCTAGAAAGGGCACAATAGTGAGTGTGTACCTGTGTGTGTACGCTGGTGTGCCTTCAGGTGGGAGCTCTTGGTGTACACCTTCCTGCAGCCGTTGAACAGACACCTGTGGACACGCCTCCTTCCGTCAGGCGACGCCTCCCCGCTGGCGAGCACCGCCCTCTCCGCGCCGACGCCGCCCGTTCTGCCTTTCCCGACGGCGTGCAGCACAGTCTGTACGCCGGCCCACGCCTGGCCCGCCGAGCCCTCCTTGACCAGCTCCGGCGAGGACGGCGGCGTGCCGATGACGACGGCGCTGAGGTCGTCGGCGCCGTCGCCGAGAATGTCCGCCAAGGAGCCGGAGGGGAAGTCGAGGGCTGGGGAGAGCTCCTCGGAGCTGTCCGACGCCTCGCTGCTGGCGTCCGAATGGAAGCAGCCCACATCCAGGTGCTGGGGGTCGTCCTCTTCCTTGATGAGCTTGGGGTCGGCATTCTTGTCGCCGCACGCCAACATCAGCTTGCTCCATAAGTCCTCCTGACTCTCAAACTTCAGCTCGGACGCCGACACGTACGGCTCGCTCTGGAGGTAGCGCTCCAGCTCCAAACATGTCTACACAACAAAAACAAAACATGGAGGTCACTTATGTTGTCTGCAGGTGTGTAGCAACATGTTCATTTTACTTAGGTAAAAACAATGTTTTTGTCAGTGTCGTTTTAACTTTGACTTTAGTATTTTGATGAAGAAACACTACTTTTACTCCGTTACATTGAATTGAATTCTGATTGCTACATTTACTTACATCATTATATTTATTTATAATCTATTGATTACTGAATAGCCCTGTGATGAGGTGGCGACTTGTCCAGGGTGTACCCCGCCTTCCGCCCGATTGTAGCTGTGATAGGCTCCGCGCGACCCCAAAAGGGAATAAGCGGTAGAAAATGGATGGATGATTACTGAATACGCCTTCATTTGCCTCATTGAGACTTCTTCCGGTGGGTTTCACCAATCCAACATAGGCACGTTGTTTGGGCTGGAAAGACAAGACAGCGAGGGTGGGAGGGAGAGAGACTTTATAGAATAGAAGGTTTCCATATTTTAGATCAAACCATCTTAGCTGCGCGATTGAATGTTCTATGCTGGACTGGTCTCATGATATTTACAAAGCTTTGCAAATATATTACAAAATACCTATTCTGTCTCTGGTGGTTCTTTTACTCAGCTTTAAGTGTCGTAAAGAGCTTGGGAGCGACGACCAGAAACTTGAATTCCCTGGGAGGAACAACTGGTCCAAACGCAACAGACTCCATTCCACCAATCAAAAGGAGCCTGGACGTCACATGACCGCGCTCAAACTACCACATTGAAAAAAGTGACAGCTCCTCACTGATGACTTACAAACTAGGAAAAAAACACCACAAAAACTCCACTTCCTACTAGAGAAAACATGTTGCGGTAAGTGGTGGATGTTTTCTTATTTTATGCCAGACTTTCTCAAACTGTGGGGCGGGCCCCCCTGGGGGCGGGGGGCACGGTGCAATGTCAGGGGGGGCGCGTAACCTCGAATATGATGAGCGTATGTCGCACTTGGCTTCACTGTAACCACGGTGGGGGACGAGGAAAGACTGGTGTGTTGTTTCCTTTATTTTTGATAAGCTTGCAATGTTATGCAGAGGTGTTGTCATAACAAATTTATTGACAAAATATACTATTTTTAGTCATGTTGGAGAGTGGAGGGGGGGGGCAAAATATTTTCTTCTTCAAAGGGGTGGGGCGTAATAGAAAATATTTGAGGGGCACTGTAATTTATGCCAACATTAGTCCTGTTATAACATCATAAGTTACTTTAAAAGGTGCATATTTTGTAGTACATGCTGTCGTAGTGTCTCATCACACACACACACACACACAGATTATTCACTGAATACTTACTTTAAATAATTATTAGAATGCACGTGCCACTAACAGTGTCCAAGCATATATGTGCTGGACTGCTATTGTTTGATTGTATAGGTCAGGGGTGTTAAACTCATCTTAGATCGGGGGACCACATGGAGAAAAATCTACTCCCAAGTGGGCCGGACTGGTAAAATCACGGCACGATAACTTAAAAATAAAGACAACTTCAGATTGTTTTCTTTGTTTAAAAATAGAGCAAGCACATTCTGAAATTGTCCAAATCACACTGTTGTTGTTTTTTTTTACACTTACATGTTGCGGTTAATAGCGTTCTATCTTTATTTGTCGTTATTTATATTTTCTGAATAAATTATGTGTTAATGTTCATCAGTCAACTCATTGGTGTTGATTTGCAATCTATCAAGATAAAACAATGATATAAAAATCAAATTACAGGATGTTATTTTTGTCGTTTGATCATTTTCCTCGACTGATGTACTAACACCACGTGGTTTATTTCGTACATATGTAGCATCATCTACAGAGATACAAAGAATTGCTATTGCGACATCCAGTGGACACATTTAGAACAGCAGTTTCTTTCATTCAAAAATTTCAGGTTCATTTTTATACTTCGCAAACTCATCCCGCGGGCCGGATAAAACCTGGTATAGGTCACGTCTGCCTCCACTACCACAGGTTTGCGCTATTGACCTATTAGTTGAAAATAATCAAGCTTGCCGGAGTAAACTACTAGCATGTACAGTATATGATACATGTACATGATATGATATGATAACAGAGGCAATGGAGCTCAAATGGAGTGCAGTACTTGGTTACAACCAGCAGAGGCGCTGTTGGTTCAATCTGTACTAGTTTGATGTCAGAAAAAGCCCAACATGAGGTCCGTTACAGACTTCCACTCCAACGGACCACATTTTGATCTGTATTGATTAGGGATGTCCAATAAATACTTTAAAATGTAATATCGGAAATGATCGGTATCGGTTTCAAAATTATCGGTATCGGTTTGAAAGAGTAAAATGTATGACTTTTTAAAACGCTAATGTGTACACGGACGTAGGGAGAAGTACAGAGCGCCAATAAACCTTAAAGGCACTTCCTTTGCGTGCCGGCCCAGTCACATAATATCTACGGCTTTTCACACACATAGGTGAATGCAACGCATACTTGGTCAACAGCCATACAGGTCACACTGAGGGTGGCCGTATAAACAACTTTAACACTGTTACAAATATGCGCCACACTGTGAACCCACACCAAACAAGAAGGACAACCACATTTCGGGAGAACATCCGCACCGTAACACAACATAAACAAAACAGAACAAATACCCAGAACCCCTTGCAGCACTAACTCTTCCGGGACGCTACAATATACACCCCCCGCTACCCCTTACCCCAACCCCGCCCACCCCAACCTCCTCATGCTTTCTCAGGGAGAGCATGTCCCAAATTCCAAGCTGCTGTTTTGAGGCATGTTAAAAAAAAAAAAGCACTTTGTGACTTCAATAACAAATATGGCAGTGCCATGTTGGCATTTTTTTCCATAACTTGAGTTGATTTATTTTGGAAAACCTTGTTACATTGTTTAATGCATCCAGCGGGGCATCACAACAAAATCAGGCATAATAATGTGTTAATTCCACGAATGTATATATCGGTATTGGTTGATATCGGAATCGGTAATTAAGAGTTGGACAATATCGGCAAAAAAGCCATTATCGGACATCTCTAGTATTGATTAAATATATATGAATAATAGTAGGCATACTTGAATTGAGGAATAGGTATATAATGTTTTTACGGGTAATTACTGAAGGGAATGTAGTCAAATGTTTGTTTTTAACAGTGATAGTCACGACGTTGTCATGCTCACTGGTCAGTTATATTTTGATGTATGGAATTCATCGCTCGATTGATTTAGAAAGTTGACATCTTTACAAATGTTCTGCATGTTTTTTTCTGCAGATTTTCATGGATGTCCAAAGTGCGCCCCAGGGGCCGCTTTTTGGGTGCGCCGCTTTATTTCATGTCGTGAGATGTTTTGTTGTGATAGTTTTGCATGTATCGATTGATTTGAATCTCTTTAATGGAGAAAATGTATCAAAGTGGCCCCCCGTCCTTTACTTTGTATATATCGCTGGGGAAAAGTTTGGAGCCCCCCCCCCCTCCCCCCTGCTATTTACCACATGATCATCCATGTGTGTTAGCTAGCTGCACGCCGCCATCCCAAGGTTCCTCCAGTCAAGACACAACATCCTTCATGAGGAACATTGTGTTTGTGTCCTCCGAGGTCCAACCAGGAAGACTCCATGTTTTCCTCCCCGGTGCCTTCACGTACATGAGTGAGTCTGTCAGGGATAAGTCATGAAATTTACATACGCTACAACCCCCTCTTGCGCCCCCCCCCCCCTCCGTTGGTTTGGTGAAGTGCTTGTAGATCTTTTAGCCGCATCAATTATTCAGCATAATGTGGATTTAATAATGCATTTGGAGGCCCGGCTAGAAATAACATAACACGCCCGGGACCACAGAGGCGGGGAGGTCTGGTTCACGGAACTGGAGGGGGCGGAGGTGGGGGGGGGGGGGTTCCATAAAAAGCTTCAGTATGAATACTGCAAGATCCACTTTGGGACGCGTGTGGGCTTTTGGAAGGCGAGCTTGCCTTGCTTGCTTGCCTTGCTTGCTGCTGCTATTGTCAGTCCAGCCAAATTCCACCTCCGCAAGTCACGTGACTCATTAGTGGCGTTTGCAGCCGCATTCCCGCGTGCACGTCTCGGTGGAATCCAAGCCATGTGTGCTGGGATGTTCTGGAATGACCAGCAACTTTTTGACTCTGGAGGCGGGGACAGTGAGCATCACTGGGAGATGGGGGGAGGAGGGGGGGGGGGGGGGGATGTTTGCAGGGATGCTTTAAATTGGCCCTCAGTCCACTTTTCTTTTTTTTTTTCAAATATTTGTATTGAATTTTGCAGACAGTACAGCACAGTGAATCAGGGCAAACAACAAGTTGAGGTATTTGCACATTTTACAATATGTAACATAATAAACCCAACCCACTCAATTCCCAAGGTAATTTGTCAGTCAGTTCACTTTTAACAACTACATTTGAAACTTTTCGTCGGATCCTCCCAAAAAAAGTGTCTCCTCACTCGCCAACTCGCGTGCACGCGCGGGCTGTGAACAGTCGCGCGCACGCGCCTTACGCTGACAGCAGGCGCGTGCGCGCGTGACAGGTCCAAGCATGCGAAGTTACAACACACACACACGGACTTACGGTAAAAAAAAATAAAAAATAAAAAGTTTGGCGTGCGCGCGCATTACGCACAGCACCACTCGGGATTGTTTTGGCGGGTTTTTTCGCTTCGGTCCTTACCTGCTGCCAGTACTCCTCCAGGGACGGTAGCGCTGAAAAGTATCCAGTGTCGTGCACGATTTGGAGCTCCTGGAAGATGCTGCACATGGGAATGACGTCCATCTCACCAGCGGGACAAGCGTCGGGTATTTTTTTTGTTTGTTTTTTTACGGACACGGTGCGCGCTGCCGATGGTGGTTTTGGGCGAGCACACGAACGAGTACCAGAAGCAGGACCGAAGTAAGACTGAAGGAGGTCTGCTCCGGTCTGTCAGCTCCTCTGAACTCAACCTCGTCCCCCCCTTCCTGCTCTTCTTGCACACACTCCCCGCTACACACGAACATGCGCCGCTTGGCTCCGACCACCAATCAGCTTGCAGGAATGAGGAGCCCGCCTCCCTCCGCAGCTCTGACCAATGGGAGGCCTCAGTTTGAGCCACTGGTCGCGCCTGATTGGTTGTGGCGGCGGAGCAACTGCCGTCGCTCATTGGACCGCTGAGGTGCTATTTTTAGGCCGCGATATAAGCGCAACACAACCCGGAAGCGAGGGCTTCGTGTGGAGAGAGAGAGGAGAGCCCGCCGAACCTCGACCGAGCGGCGGCAGTCTGAGCTCAAGAAAGCCGAAACCATGCGCCCATCTCTGGCTAGGAGAAGTACTGAGACACCGCCGTTTTCTTCAATGGAATTTTCTCTAACTCTCACTTCCTGCGCTCGTTGTAGTAAAATCATCTATATGACTGTGTTTTGTATACTATATTAATTCGGTAACACATTAATTAGTTGCTTATTAACATGCAAATTAGTAACATATTGGCTCTTAATTAGTCACTATTAAGTAATGCCTTATTCTGCATGGCCTTATTATACAACCAGTAAGCCATTAACTAAGAGTGTTCCCTCAATAACCTCAGAATTATTGCTTATTAGTAACCCTAACCCTAACCCAGGGGTCGGCAACCCAAAATGTTGAAAGAGCCATTTTGGTCCAAAAAAAAAAAAAAGAAAAATCGGTTTGGAGCCGCAAAAAATGAAAAGTCTTCTATAAGCATACTTGCCAACCCTCCCGGAATTTCCAGGGAGACTCCCGAAATTCAGCGCCTCTCCCGAAAACCTCCCGGGACAAATTATCTCCCGAAAATCTCCCGAAATTCAGGCAGACTCAGGTCCATGCGGACCTGAGTCCGCTTTCCCACAATATAAACGGCGTGCCTACCCAATCACGTTATAACTGTAGAATGATCGAGGGCGAGTTCTTGGTTTCTTATGTGGGTTTATTGTTAGGCAGTTTCATTAACGTCCTCCCAGCGCGGTAACAACACACAACAACAGCAGTCACGTTTTCGTCTACCGTAAAGCAGTTCGTCTGCCGTGAACAGCAATGTTGTGACACTCTTAAACAGGACAATACTGCCATCTAGTGCATTGATGAAAGCACTTTTGTGTGTACCACACAGCAATGCATCATCAGAGAGGGTGTTCAACATGGTTAGAAAAATAGTGACAGAGAATAGAACAAGTATGGACAATTTAACCCTTAACTCAACAAGTATATGTGTAAATAAATGAACACTGAAATTCAAGTATTTCTTTTATGTATGTATATATATATATATATATATATATATATATATATATATATATATATATATATATATATATATATATATATATATATAATAAAATAAATATATATTTATAGCTAGAATTCACTGAAAGTCAAGTATTTCTTATATATATATATATATATATATATATATATATATATATATATATATATATGTATATGAAATACTTGACTCGGTGAATTCTAGCTGTAAATATTCTCCTCCCCTCTTAGCCACGCCCCCAACCACGCCCCCCACCACCTCTTGAAATCGGAGGTCTCAAGGTTGGCAAGTATGTCTATAAGTGATATAATGAAGACAACACATGATGTACGTGTCTGTATTAGTTATATTAGCCTACTATCAAAATGACTTTAAAAGTCTTATACACGTGTTATAATGAAGACAACACATGATTTAAGTGTCTATATTAGCTATATTAGCCTATTTTTATTTTTACAATATTGGAAAACATTAGTAAACCTTCTCAGAGGATGAGATAACTCCTCTAAATGACTGTATTGGAATGGCCAAACGTATTCATTTTATAACGTCTCTTCTACTCCGTGTCTCTCATTGGGCACGCTTGTTATGTGAAAATATCAAAAATGGCGGGCTGTCTTCTTCTAATGAATTTATTAGAATCAATGCAAAATTAAATACACAGAGGACATAGAAAATTAAATGAGCTCAAATATACCTACAAGTGAGGCATAATGATGCAAAAGGTACACAAAGCCAGCCTAAATAGCATGTTAGTATCGATTAGCTTGCAGTCATGCAGTGACCAAATATGCTTGATAAACACTCCACACAAGTCAATAACATCAACAAAGCTCACCTTTGTGCATTCACGCACAGTATAAAACGTTTGGTGGACAAAATGAGACAAAGGAGGAGTGGCATAAAATATGTATTTCTCTGGCATGTTGAAGAAAGTTATAAACTACGGTGAGTTCAAGGACCGCCAAAATGAGGACAAAACGGCGCTCGCCAAATACTCTCATCAGAGAATCATGTTTAAAATAAACAGTGGGATTTCTAACAATTAGGGAGGATTGTGTCATGTTTGTCCTCCTACAGAAACCATATTAAAACAAAAAAAATATTTTTTTCCCCTCATCTTTTTCCATTTTTTATACATCTTTGAAAAAGCTCCAGAGAGCCACTAGGGCGGCGCTAAAGTCTAGAGCCGCGGGTTGCCGACCCCTGCCCTAACCCGAACCCTTATATCAGTGGTTCTTAACCTGGGTTCGATCGAACCCTAGGGGTTCGGTGAGTCGGGCTCAGGGGATCGGCGGAGGTCAAAACACACCCGACTCATCGTGTAAATAAAAACTTCTCCTTATCGGCGTATTACGGATACGGCAACAGCAGAAGTCAGACTGATTTGCAGGTGTGTAATTTGTTGTGAGTTTATGCACTGTGTTGGTTTTGTTCTTTGAACAAGGTGATGTTCATGCACGGTTCATTTTGTGCACCAGTAAAAAAACATGGTAACACTTTAGTATGGGGAACATATTCACCATTAATTAGTTGCTTATTAACATGCAAATTAGTAACATATTGGCTTTTAACTAGTCATTATTAAGTACTTATTAATGCCTTATTCGGCATGGCCTTATTATAACCCTAACCCTCTAACCCTGGCCCTAACCCTAACCCTAACCAAATAACTCTAAATTAAGTC